>NW_024059173.1:0-2500 GCF_016432855.1 Salvelinus namaycush | reverse complement strand
ACAGGTAGGATGAGCTGCTGAATCACACCAAGGATATCATTGTGGAATTAAAGGGCCAGTCAGTCTCTTACACCAAGGCTATCGTTGTGGAATTAAAGGGCCAGTCAGTCTCTTACACCAAGGCTGTCATTGTGGAATTACAGGGCCAGTCAGTCTCTTACACCAAGGCTATCATTGTGGAATTAAAGGGCCAGTCAGTCTCTTACACCAAGGCTGTCATTATGGTGTTACAGGGCCAGTCAGTCTCTTACACCAAGGCTGTCATTATGATGTTACAGGCCAGTCAGTCTCTCCATGGGTAGCTCATGGCACCTTCATTTTATGGTACAGAGTTCTTCTAATGAATGACAATACGAATCTATAAATTATCTGTTTGTTTCTTTGGACTGAGTAAGAAAAAGAGAGAGGGGAGAGAGAGGGAGAGAGAACAAGAGAGGAGAAAGTAAGAGAGGAGGGAGAGAGAGAGAGAGAGAGAGAGAGAGAGAGAGAGAGAGAGAGAGAGAGAGAGAGAGAGAGAGAGAGGGAGAGAGAGAGAGAGAGAGAGAGAGAGAGAGAGTGTGTATGGTAAAATACAGGGGTATGGTCCAAACAGAAGAGAGTGATAAAGCTCAGCATGGTTAAGCCTGATGAATTAATAACATAGAGCCAGATGGTTCCCAGGGGCCTAGTGGAGCATGGCAGCATGGAGAGGAGAGCACCAGGACACACACACACCAGATAACACACTGATAACACACACACACACGGCAAATAACACACTGATAACACACACACGGCCAATAACACACTGATAACACACACACACACACACACCAGATAACACACTGTTGACTCACACACACACTGCCAATAACACACTGATAACAGACACACACTGCCAATAACACACTGATAACACACACACACACACACAGCCAATAACACACTGAAAACACACACACACACAGCCAAAAACACACTGTTAACACACACACAGCCAATAACACACTGATAACACACACACACACACAGCCAATAACACACTGAAAACACACACACACACAGCCAATAACACACTGATAACACACACACGGCCAATAACACACTGTTAACACACACACACAGCCAATAACACACTGATAACACACACACGGCCAATAACACACTGTTAACACACACACACAGCCAATAACACACTGATAACACACACACACACACAGCCAATAACACACTGAAAACACACACACACACAGCCAATAACACACTGATAACACACACACGGCCAATAACACACTGTTAACACACACACACACTGCCAATAACACACTGTTAACACATACACACACTGCCAATAACACACTGTTAACACACACACACACAGCCAATAACACACTGAAAACACACACAGGGCCAATAACACACTGTTAACACACACACACACTGCCAATAACACACTGTTAACACACACACACACACAGCCAATAACACACTGATAACACACACACACACACAGCCAATAACACACTGAAAACACACACACACACAGCCAATAACACACTGATAACACACACACGGCCAATAACACACTGATAACACACACACACACAGCCAATAACACACTGTTAACTCACACACACACACACACCAGATAACACACTGATAACACACACACACACGCCCAATAACACACTGATATATAACACCCTGATAACACACTGAGATATAACACCCTGATAACACACTGAGATATAACACCCTGATAACACACTGAGATATAACACCCTGTTAACACACTGAGATATAACACACTGTTAACACACTGAGATATAACACCCTGTTAACACACTGAGATATAACACCCTGATAACACACTGAGATATAACACCCTGTTAACACACTGAGATATAACACCCTGTTAACACACTGAGATATAACACCCTGATAACACACTGAGATATAACACCCTGTTAACACACTGAGATATAACACCCTGTTAACACACTGAGATATAACACCCTGATAACACACTGAGATATAACACCTGTTAACACACTGAGATATAACACCCTGTTAACACACTGAGATATAACACCCTGATAACACACTGAGATATAACACCCTGTTAACACACTGAGATATAACACCCTGTTAACACACTGAGATATAACACCCTGATAACACACTGAGATATAACACCCTGTTAACACACTGAGATATAACACACTGTTAACACACTGAGATATAACACCCTGTTAACACACTGAGATATAACACCCTGTTAACACACTGAGATATAACACACTGTTAACACACTGATATATAACACCCTGTTAACACACTGAGATATAACACCCTGATAACACACTGAGATATAACACTGTTAACACACTGAGATATAACACCCTGTTAACACACTGAGATATAAACACCCTGTTAACACACTGAGATATAACACCCTGATAACACACTGAGATATAACACCCTGATAACACACTGAGATATAACACCCTGTTAACACACT
>NW_024059172.1:0-40013 GCF_016432855.1 Salvelinus namaycush | reverse complement strand
TGACCTGTAATGATCTGACCTGACGACCTGATGACCTGACCTGATGACCTGATGATCTGTAATGATCTGACCTGATGACCTGATGACCTGATGATCTGACCTGATGATCTGATGATCTGACCTGATGATCTGACCTGATGATCTGATGATCTGACCTGATGATCTGACCTGTAATGATCTGACCTGATGACCTGATGACCTGATGACCTGATGATCTGTCCTGATGACCTGATGATCTGATGATCTGTCCTGATGACCTGATGACCTGATGATCTGTCCTGATGACCTGATGATCTGACCTGATGACCTGATGACCTGATGATCTGTCCTGATGACCTGATGACCTGATGATCTGTCCTGATGACCTGATGATCTGATGATCTGTCCTGATGACCTGATGATCTGTCCTGATGACCTGATGATCTGACCTGATGACCTGATGATCTGACCTGATGACCTGATGATCTGATGATCTGACCTGATGACCTGATGATCTGACCTGATGATCTGACCTGATGACCTGTAATGATCTGACCTGATGACCTGATGACCTGTAATGATCTGACCTGATGATCTGACCTGATGATCTGTCCTGATGATCTGATGATCTGATGATCTGACCTGATGATCTGACCTGATGACCTGATGATCTGACCTGATGATCTAACCTGATGACCTCTGATGACCTGATGACCTGTAATGATCTGACCTGATGATCTGACCTGATGATCTGACCTGATGATCTGACCTGATGACCTGATGATCTGACCTGATGACCTGATGACCTGATGATCTAACCTGATGACCTGATGACCTGCAGTTACATGATTTAGAGAAAACCATCTGGTAGGCTGCGTCTGGAATGACTGGTCTCCAGTCAGACAGAACCGGTCCAGTCCAAGGCCACCTCAGTCTCCAGTCAGACAGAACCGGTCCAGTCCAAGTCCACCTCACTGTCCAGTCAGACAGAACCAGTCCAGTCCAAGGCCAGCTCAGTCTCCTGTCAGACAGAACCGGTCCAGTCCAAGTCCACCTCAGTGTCCAGTCAGACAGAACCAGTCCAGTCCAAGGCCGGACATTTTTCTCAAATTGTCAGTGTTTTCACAGCTCTTAGCTCAGACTTGCAGGAATAAATTCTCACACAATTTTCTTGAGCTGAAATCAGTCATGTCCCATATGTCCTTCACTTCAGGACCTCTGGTAGTGCGTATAGTAATGGACGTGTGTGTGTGTGTGTGCGTATAGTAATGGACGTGTGTGTGTGTGTGTGTGCGTATAGTAATGGACGGGTGTGTGTGTGTGTGCGTATAGTAATGGACGGGTGTGTGTGTGTGTGTGTGTGTGTGTGTGTGCGTATAGTAATGGACGTGTGTGTGTGTGTGTGTGTGCGTATAGTAATGGACGGGTGTGTGTGTGTGTGCGTATAGTAATGGACGGGTGTGTGTGTGTGTGCGTATAGTAATGGACGGGTGTGTGTGTGTGTGCGTATAGTAATGGACGGGTGTGTGTGTGTGTGCGTATAGTAATGGACGGGTGTGTGTGTGTGTGTGTGCGTATAGTAATGGACGTGTGTGTGTGTGTGTGTGTGTGTGCGTATAGTAATGGACGTGTGTGTGTGTGTGTGTGTGTGTGTGTGTGTGTGTGTGTATGTATAGTAATGGACGGGTGTGTGTGTGTGTGTGTGTGTGTGTGTGTGTGTATAGTAATGGACGGGTGTGTGTGTGTGTGTGTGTGCGTATAGTAATGGACGGGTGTGTGTGTGTGTGTGCGTATAGTAATGGACGGGTGTGTGTGTGTGTGCGTATAGTAATGGACGGGTGTGTGTGTGTGTGCGTATAGTAATGGACGGGTGTGTGTGTGTGTGCGTATAGTAATGGACGGGTGTGTGTGTGTGTGCGTATAGTAATGGACGGGTGTGTGTGTGTGCGTATAGTAATGGACGGGTGTGTGTGTGTGTGTGTGCGTATAGTAATGGACGGGTGTGTGTGTGTGTGCGTATAGTAATGGACGGGTGTGTGTGTGTGTGTGTGCGTATAGTAATGGACGGGTGTGTGTGTGTGTGTGTGTGTGTGTGTGTGTGTATAGTAATGGACGGGTGTGTGTGTGTGTGTGTGTGTGTGTGTGCGTATAGTAATGGACGGGTGTGTGTGTGTGTGTGTGTGTGTGTGTGTGTGTATAGTAATGGACGGGTGTGTGTGTGTGTGTGTGTGCGTATAGTAATGGACGGGTGTGTGTGTGTGTGCGTATAGTAATGGACGGGTGTGTGTGTGTGTGCGTATAGTAATGGACGGGTGTGTGTGTGTGTGCGTATAGTAATGGACGGGTGTGTGTGTGTGTGCGTATAGTAATGGACGGGTGTGTGTGTGTGTGCGTATAGTAATGGACGGGTGTGTGTGTGTGTGTGTGTGTGCGTATAGTAATGGACGGGTGTGTGTGTGTGTGCGTATAGTAATGGACGGGTGTGTGTGTGTGTGCGTATAGTAATGGACGGGTGTGTGTGTGTGTGCGTATAGTAATGGACGGGTGTGTGTGTGTGTGTGTGTGCGTATAGTAATGGACGGGTGTGTGTGTGTGTGTGCGTATAGTAATGGACGGGTGTGTGTGTGTGTGTGCGTATAGTAATGGACGGGTGTGTGTGTGTGTGTGCGTATAGTAATGGACGGGTGTGTGTGTGTGTGCGTATAGTAATGGACGGGTGTGTGTGTGTGTGCGTATAGTAATGGACGGGTGTGTGTGTGTGTGCGTATAGTAATGGACGGGTGTGTGTGTGTGTGCGTATAGTAATGGACGGGTGTGTGTGTGTGTGCGTATAGTAATGGACGGGTGTGTGTGTGTGTGCGTATAGTAATGGACGGGTGTGTGTGTGTGTGTGTGTGCGTATAGTAATGGACGGGTGTGTGTGTGTGTGTGCGTATAGTAATGGACGGGTGTGTGTGTGTGTGTGTGCGTATAGTAATGGACGGGTGTGTGTGTGTGTGCGTATAGTAATGGACGGGTGTGTGTGTGTGTGCGTATAGTAATGGACGGGTGTGTGTGTGTGTGTGCGTATAGTAATGGACGGGTGTGTGTGTGTGTGCATATAGTAATGGACGGGTGTGTGTGTGTGTGCGTATAGTAATGGACGTGTGTGTGTGTGTGTGCGTATAGTAATGGACGGGTGTGTGTGTGTGTGCGTATAGTAATGGACGGGTGTGTGTGTGTGTGCGTATAGTAATGGACGGGTGTGTGTGTGTGTGCGTATAGTAATGGACGTGTGTGTGTGTGTGTGTGTGTGCGTATAGTAATGGACGGGTGAGTGAGAGAGCGTTTGCAGGCTTGTCTCTATGTATTTGGTCTGTCTGGCAGTCGGGTACCTACATTACCTAAATCCATAATCAGAGAGGAACATTCTGGAATCCATCATGGTCCAATTTGGCCAGGATTGGTTCCACGGAATTGGTCTGGAGATGATTTGTAAATGTCAAGACCCCTACAGAGAGATTTTCTCCTGCAGTGTTTCTGTCCTTAAATTTATTTATTTTAATTTAACCTTTTATATTTAAACAGGGAGTCATATTGAGATTAAAAAATCTCTTTTTGCAAGAGAGCCCTGTACACATTACAATATAAACAGAAAAATAAAACAATATAATTCAGCACAATAAACAAAAATAAACAATAGATTTTTTAATTTAACCTTTATTATGCCAGGGAAGTCAGTTAAGAACAAATTCTTATTTATAATGATTTAGCAACCTTTACGGCTACTAGTCCAACGCTCTAACCACTAGGCTACCTGTCTTCCACCTCTAACCACTAGGCTACCTGCTCTAACCACTAGGCTACCTGTCTCCCGCCTCTAACCACTAGGCTACCTGCTCTAACCACTAGGCTACCTGTCTCCCGCCTCTAACCACTAGGCTACCTGCTCTAACCACTAGGCTACCTGTCTCCCGCCTCTAACCACTAGGCTACCTGCTCTAACCACTAGGCTACCTGTCTCCCGCCTCTAACCACTAGGCTACCTGCTCTAACCACTAGGCTACCTGTCTCCCGCCTCTAACCACTAGGCTACCTGCTCTAACCACTAGGCTACCTGTCTTCCACCTCTAACCACTAGGCTACCTGCTCTAACCACTAGGCTACCTGTCTTCCACCTCTAACCACTAGGCTACCTGCTCTAACCACTAGGCTACCTGTCTCCCGCCTCTAACCACTAGGCTACCTGCTCTAACCACTAGGCTACCTGCCTCCCCCCCTCTAACCACTAGGCTACCTGCTCTAACCACTAGGCTACCTGCCTCCCCCCCTCTAACCACTAGGCTACCTGCTTTAACCACTAGGCTACCTGTCTCCCGCCTCTAACCACTAGGCTACCTGCTCTAACCAATAGGCTACCTGCTCTAACCACTAGGCTACCTGCCTCCCCCCTCTAACCACTAGGCTACCTGCTTTAACCACTAGGCTACCTGCCTCCCCCCTCTAACCACTAGGCTACATGCCTCCCCCCTCTAACCACTAGGCTACCTGCCTCCCCCCTCTAACCACTAGGCTACCTGCCTCCCCCCTCTAACCACTAGGCTACCTGCCTCCCCCCTCTAACCACTAGGCTACCTGCCTCCCGCCTCTAACCACTAGGCTACCTGCCTCCCCCCTCTAACCACTAGGCTACCTGCTCTAACCACTAGGCTACCTGCCTCCCCCCTCTAACCACTAGGCTACCTGCCTCCCCCCTCTAACCACTAGGCTACCTGCCTCCCGCCTCTAACCACTAGGCTACCTGTCTCCCCCCTCTAACCACTAGGCTACCTGCTCTAACCACTAGGCTACCTGCCTCCCCCCTCTAACCACTAGGCTACCTGCCTCCCGCCTCTAACCACTAGGCTACCTGCTCTAACCACTAGGCTACCTGCCTCCCTCCTCTAACCACTAGGCTACCTGTCTCCCCCCTCTAACCACTAGGCTACCTGTCTCCCCCCTCTAACCACTAGGCTACCTGCCTCCCCCCTCTAACCACTAGGCTACCTGCTCTAACCACTAGGCTACCTGCTCTAACCACTAGGCTACCTGTCTCCCCCTCTAACCACTAGGCTACCTGCTCCCCCCTCTAACCACTAGGCTACCTGTCTCCCCCCTCTAACCCATAGGCTACCTGCCTCCCCCCTCTAACCACTAGGCTACATGCCTCCCCCCTCTAACCACTAGGCTACCTGCCTCCCCCTCTAACCACTAGGCTACCTGCCTCCCCCCTCTAACCACTAGGCTACCTGCTCTAACCACTAGGCTACCTGCTCTAACCACTAGGCTACCTGCTCTAACCACTAGGCTACCTGCTCTAACCACTAGGCTACCTACCTCCTGCCTCTAACCACTAGGCTACCTGCTCTAACCACTAGGCTACCTGCTGTAACCACTAGGCTACTTGTCTCCCCCCTCTAACCACTAGGCTACCTGCTCTAACCACTAGGCTACCTGCTCTAACCACTAGGCTACCTGCCACAATCACATTCAACTACATAGAGGTCCTAAATCAATAATGTAAACTGCCTGAGTGACACCAGTACATCTAACTGCCTGAGTGACACCAGTACATATAACTGCCTGAGTGACACCAGTACATCTAACTGCCTGAGTGACACCAGTACATCTAACTGCCTGAGTGACACCAGTACATCTAACTGCCTGAGTGACACCAGTACATCTAACTGCCTGAGTGACACCAGTACATCTAACTGCCTGAGTGACACCAGTACATCTAACTGCCTGAGTGACACCAGTACATCTAACTGCCTGAGTGACACCAGTACATCTAACTGCCTGAGTGACACCAGTACATCTAACTGCCTGAGTGACACCAGTACATCTAACTGCTTGAGTGACACCAGTACATCTAACTGCCTGAGTGACATCAGTACATCTAACTGCCTGAGTGACACCAGTACATCTAACTGCCTGAGTGACATCAGTACATCTAACTGCCTGAGTGACACCAGTACATCTAACTGCCTGAGTGACACCAGTACATCTAACTGCCTGAGTGACACCAGTACATCTAACTGCCTGAGTGACACCAGTACATCTAACTGCCTGAGTGACACCAGTACATCTAACTGCCTGAGTGACACCAGTACATCTAACTGCAGTGAACTCTGCATATTGTTCCACAAATTAGGGGTAAAAAAACCAAAACACAGATTTTCCCAGATCTGTGGAGACTGAAGGGATCTCTAGTGTTACCCGTTCACGTGAACGGGTTTGGTAACTTATGATTATTATCTTAATTAATGATGTTACATATAAAGAGGGAGTTTCTGTCAGGTTGCTTTGTAAATAAATAAAAGAGAATTCAACTCTCTTCTTACAGACAACAGAGAGATCCATCCCACATTTATATACAGAGAGTATAATGATGAGTCCTAAAATGGTCCCCTGTGATAAAACGTATTGTTGAATGGTAGACGGCGTCCAAGGGGTTTTTAAACAGAGGTTGTTGCCGCAGGCATGTAAACAAGATCACCAAAGTCCAATACAGGAAGAAGCGTTGTTTGAACAATCTTTCTCCTATTTTCAATAGTGAGGCATAATTGATTCTATATCAAAATAAGTTATCTTGGATCTTATCTTCTTAGTCAGATTTTCTATACGAGTTACGAAGGACAACTTGTCATCGATCCAGACACCCAGGTACTGATATTGAGAAACGAGCTCAGTTTGGGCTCCGTTTATAGCACAAATATACAGGTCCTCGGGGGTCAACATGTCATGACCTAGAGAACAGCATGAGCTTGGTTTTACTTGTATTTAACACTAATTTAAGATCTGTAAGGGATTTCTGAACTGAATCAAAGTCATGTTGAAGTTCACGAATGGCCTGCTGCACTGAGGTGGCACAGGAATACAGAACTGTGTCATCTGTATAGAGATGAATGTTACAATTATTAACAGTGTTTCCTATGTCATTAATATAGGTGAACAATTATGGACCTAAAATAGTACCCTGAGGAACACCTTTTTGAATGTCAAGAAATTCTGATTTAACCCCATCTATCAAGATGGCCTGAGTTCTGTCACTAAGATAATTCTGATTTAACCCCATCTATCAAGATGGCCTGAGTTCTGTCACTAAGATAATTCTGATTTAACCCCATCTATCAAGATGGCCTGAGTTCTGTCACTAAGATAAATCTGATTTAACCCCATCTATCAAGATGGCCTGAGTTCTGTCACTAAGATAATTCTGATTTAACCCCATCTATCAAGATGGCCTGAGTTCTGTCACTAAGATAATTCTGATTTAACCCCATCTATCAAGATGGCCTGAGTTCTGTCACTAAGATAATTCTGATTTAACCCCATCTATCAAGATGGCCTGAGTTCTGTCACTAAGATAATTCTGATTTAACCCCATCTATCAAGATGGCCTGAGTTCTGTCACTAATATAATTCAGATTTAACCCCATCTATCCAGATGGCCTGAGTTCTGTCACTAAGATAAATCTGATTTAACCCCATCTATCAAGATGACCTGAATTCTGTCACTAAGATAAATCTGATTTAACCCCATCTATCAAGATGACCTGAATTCTGTCACTAAGATAAATCTGATTTAACCCCATCTATCAAGATGGCCTGAGTTCTGTCACTAAGATAATTCTGAAACCATAAACAGACTGTATATCCCAGGACGACTCTTGATAACTTCTTCAGTAGAACAGAATGATCAACAGTGTCGAACGTCTTTGACAGGTCAATGAACAAGGCAGCACAGATCTTTTTTAGCCTCCAAGTGTCACGACTCCCACCGAAGGTGGCTCCCCTGCCTGTTCGGGCGGCGCTCCCCTGCCTGTTCGGGCGGCGCTCGGCGGTCGTCGTCGCCGCCGGTCTACTAGCTGCCACCGATCCCCTTTTCCTTTTCTGTTTGTTTGGTCTTATTGGTTGCACCTGTCTCTTGTTTCGTTTTGATTCAGGACTATTTAAGCCTTGTTAGGCCCGCCGGTTTTTTGTGCGGACTTGTTTTCTGTTAGTCAGGTTGTTGCGTGTGGTGTTCCTGTCTGTTTGTGCAACATTTTTTGATATTCGCTTGTTTTGGGCGTTAGTGTTGGATGCTGCAATAAAGTCCGGTTTCCCCCATGATCCTCTGCTCTCTGCGCTTGACTCTGCACCCACCACTCCGTGACACCAAGGCCTTGACTCCGCTCCCACCACTCCAGGCTCTGTGACACCAAGGCCTTGACTCTGCTCCCACCACTCCAGGCTCTGTGACACCAAGGCCTTGACTCTGCACCCACCACTCCAGGCTCTGTGACACCAAGGCCTTGACTCTGCACCCACCACTCCAGGCTCTGTGACACCAAGGCCTTGACTCTGCTCCCACCACTCCAGGCTCTGTGACACCAAGGCCTTGACTCTGCTCCCACCACTCCAGGCTCTGTGACACCAAGGCCTTGACTCTGCTCCCACCACTCCAGGCTCTGTGACACCAAGGCCTTGACTCTGCTCCCACCACTCCGTGACACCAAGGCCTTGACTCTGCACCCACCACTCCAGGCTTTGTGACACCAAGGCCTTGACTCTGCACCCACCACTCCAGGCTCCGTGACACCAAGGCCTTGACTCTGCACCCACCACTCCAGGCTCTGTGACACCAAGGCCTTGACAAGATCATTAACAACTAGCGTGGTTGTTGTGGTACCACTACGCCCAGGCCTGAACCCTGATTTGGTTTAATAATATTTTTTATTAAAAATACAATTATCAGATAAACACGGTCGTCTTGTGTCATATTCCTAGGTGATTTCTAAGGCGGAGAAAACCAAGGGGGAAACCAGAGAGTTAAATAGGGAACAATGATTACGGAATGGAAACCAGAGGGTTAAATAGGGAACAATGATTACGGAATGGAAACCAGGTGTGTACTAATGAAGACAAAACAAATGGAAAATGAAACATGGATCGGTGGTGACTAGAAAACCGGTGACGTTGACCGCCGAACGCCACCCGAACAAGGAGAGGGACCGACTTCGGCGGAAGTCGTGACACCTTGAAAAGGGGAACGATAGTTGTCAAGATCATTTGTATCCCCCCGCCCCTTTATGGAGTGGCAACACGTATGTATATTTCAATGCTTTTGAAACACTTCCTGATAACAATGTTCATTAAAAAATGTGGGCTACTGAGCCAGCAATAAGAGGGGATGATGGCTGCACACATGAGCAGACCAGGCTCCAAATGATCAGCCTCTGGGGATCTCTGTTGTTGTTGTCAAATGTTAAACAAAGCATCCAGGACTTCTTTATCAGTGAATTTTCCCCCCGAAAAAATAAAAGTCCTTACCAGCATTTATATCATGGACTAGTTCCATGTAGAGAATATATGCTCTGTGGTGATGTTCATGCCTTCTGAATATAAATATATCATAGCGATATGATCATTTATGTGTCAGGGTTTCCGTGATTCATTCATTTGTTATAATCCAATTGTTTCAGTGGAAATGAAATGAGTTTATATAAACCCCTTGCTTGTTTCATGTCAAACAGTCTTCAACATCACAACCCATTGAGCATGATATGTCACACTGTACACTCTCTCGTACAAGGCTACTGTACACTCTCTCGTACAAGGCTACTGTACACTCTCTCGTACAAGGCTACTTTAAGGACTGTCACACTGTACACTCTCTCGTACAAGGCTACTGTACACTCTCTCCTACAAGGCTACTTTAAGGACTGTCACACTGTACACTCTCTCGTACAAGGCTACTGTACACTCTCTCGTACAAGGCTACTTTAAGGACTGTCACACTGTACACTCTCTCGTACAAGGCTACTTTAAGGACTGTCACACTGTACACTCTCTCCTGCAAGGCTACTTTAAGGACTGTCACACTGTACACTCTCTCCTGCAAGGCTACTTTAAGGACTGTCACACTGTACACTCTCTCCTGCAAGGCTACTTTAAGGACTGTCACACTGTACACTCTCTCGTACAAGGCTACTTTAAGGACTGTCACACTGTACACTCTCTCGTACAAGGCTACTTTAAGGACTGTCACACTGTACACTCTCTCGTACAAGGCTACTGTACACTCTCTCGTACAAGGCTACTTTAAGGACTGTCATACTGTACACTCTCTCCTGCAAGGCTACTTTAAGGACTGTCACACTGTACACTCTCTCGTACAAGGCTACTTTAAGGACTGTCACACTGTACACTCTCTCGTACAAGGCTACTTTAAGGACTGTCACACTGTCTCTCGTACAAGGCTACTTTAAGGACTGTCACACTGTACACTCTCTCGTACAAGGCTACTGTACACTCTCTCCTACAAGGCTACTTTAAGGACTGTCATACTTTGAAGATGAAAGATAAGATATACATTTTTAAAGACGAAGAAGGCAGTAGTTAGTAGTTTAGGAATGGTGATTGGTGCTCTGTCTCCTCTGTCTCCTCTGTCTCTGTCTGTCTCTCTTTCTCTGTCTGTCTGTCTCTCGCTCTGTCTTTCTCTGTGTCTCTGTGTCTGTCTCTCTGTCTGTCTCTGTCTTTCTCTCTCTCTTTCTCCCTGTCTCTGTCTCTCTCTCTGTCTTTCTCCCTGCCTCGCTCTCTCTCTGTCTATCTCTCTCTCTGTCTATCTCTCTCTCTGTCTATCTCTCTCTCTGTCTATCTCTCTCCCTGTCTCTGTCTCTTTGTGTGTCTCTGTCTCTCTCTGTCTCTGTCAAACCTCTATATAAAGTTTAGGTGGTGCTGATAACAGTATATACCTCTATAGTACCTTCCTTCTCCAACCGTAGTTTACAAGATATTCCTATTTTTTACCAAGAGGAGTCAAATAAATCCTTTCTGGATCCAGGCAGAGAGACGTGTTTTATACCGGAGGAGAAATCTATACGTCCCAGGTGGTGGACTGGCAGTGCAGAGGACAATCTATACTCTCTATCCACCGCTATGACGGATACTGATCTGAACCAGTTATTTCCCCGGCACCTACTGTCATTTAGCTGCCTGGCTGAGTGAGGGAGGCTGCATCTCAACTGGCACCCTATTCCCTACATCGCACACTACTTTTGACCAGATCATATAGGGAATAGGGTACCTTTTGACCAGATCATATAGGAAATAGGGTACCTTTTGACCAGATCATATAGCAAATAGGGTACCTTTTGACCAGATCATATAGGAAATAGGGTACCTTTTGACCAGATCATATAGGGAATAGGGTGCCTTTTGACCAGATCATATAGGGAATAGGGTGCCTTTTGACCAGATCATATAGGGAATAGGGTATCTTTTGACCAGATCATATAGGGAATAGGGTATCTTTAGACCAGATCATATAGGAAATAGGGTATCTTTAGACCAGATCATATAGGAAATAGGGTATCTTTTGACCAGATCATATAGGGAATAGGGTGCCTTTTGACCAGGTCATATAGGAAATAGGGTGCCATTTATGTGAGGCATCCTGGGTGAATTATTGCCAAGACGCTGACCTGGCAATCAGGCAGTCTATAGAGACAGTGGGTGATTAGTGGTGGTTCAGGCTATAGAGACAGTGGGTGATTAGTGGTGGTTCAGGCTATAGAGCCAGTGGGTGATTAGTGGTGGGTCAGGCTATAGAGACAGTGGGTGATTAGTGGAGGTTCAGGCTATAGAGACAGTGGGTGATTAGTGGTGGGTCAGTCTATAGAGACAGTGGGTGATTAGTGGTGGTTCAGGCTATAGAGACAGTGGGTGATTAGTGGTGGTTCAGGCTATAGAGACAGTGGGTGATTAGTGGTGGTTCAGGCTATAGAGACAGTGGGTGATTAGTGGTGGTTCAGGCTATAGAGCCAGTGGGTGATTAGTGGTGGGTCAGTCTATAGAGACAGTGGGTGATTAGTGGTGGTGCAGGCTATAGAGACAGTGGGTGATTAGTGGTGGTTCAGGCTATAGAGCCAGTGGGTGATTAGTGGTGGGTCAGGCTATAGAGACAGTGGGTGATTAGTGGTGGTTCAGTCTATAGAGACAGTGGGTGATTAGTGGTGGGTCAGTCTATAGAGACAGTGGGTGATTAGTGGTGGGTCAGTCTACAGAGCCAGTGGGTGATTAGTGGTGGGTCAGTCTATAGAGACAGTGGGTGATTAGTGGTGGTTCAGTCTATAGAGACAGTGGGTGATTAGTGGTGGGTCAGTCTATAGAGACAGTGGGTGATTAGTGGTGGTTCAGGCTATAGAGCCAGTGGGTGATTAGTGGTGGTTCAGGCTATAGAGCCAGTGGGTGATTAGTGGTGGTTCAGGCTAAAGAGACAGTGGGTGATTAGTGGTGGTTCAGGCTATAGAGCCAGTGGGTGATTAGTGGTGGTTCAGGCTATAGAGACAGTGGGTGATTAGTGGTGGGTCAGTCTATAGAGACAGTGGGTGATTAGTGGTGGTTCAGGCTATAGAGACAGTGGGTGATTAGTGGTGGTTCAGGCTATAGAGACAGTGGGTGATTAGTGGTGGGTCAGTCTATAGAGACAGTGGGTGATTAGTGGTGGTTCAGGCTATAGAGACAGTGGGTGATTAGTGGTGGGTCAGTCTATAGAGCCAGTGGGTGATTAGTGGTGGTTCAGGCTATAGAGACAGTGGGTGATTAGTGGTGGTTCAGTCTATAGAGACAGTGGGTGATTAGTGGTGGTTCAGGCTATAGAGCCAGTGGGTGATTAGTGGTGGTTCAGGCTATAGAGACAGTGGGTGATTAGTGGTGGGTCAGGCTATAGAGACAGTGGGTGATTAGTGGTGGGTCAGGCTATAGAGACAGTGGGTGATTAGTGGTGGTTCAGGCTATAGAGCCAGTGGGTGATTAGTGGTGGTGCAGGCTATAGAGACAGTGGGTGATTAGTGGTGGGTCAGGCTATAGAGACAGTGGGTGATTAGTGGTGGGTCAGGCTATAGAGACAGTGGGTGATTAGTGGTGGGTCAGTCTATAGAGACAGTGGGTGATTAGTGGTGGTTCAGGCTATAGAGACAGTGGGTGATTAGTGGTGGTGCAGTCTATAGAGCCAGTGGGTGATTAGTGGTGGTTCAGGCTATAGAGCCAGTGGGTGATTAGTGGTGGGTCAGGCTATAGAGACAGTGGGTGATTAGTGGTGGGTCAGGCTATAGAGCCAGTGGGTGATTAGTGGTGGTTCAGGCTATAGAGCCAGTGGGTGATTAGTGGTGGTTCAGGCTATAGAGCCAGTGGGTGATTAGTGGTGGTGCAGGCTATAGCAGAAAGCACAGAACTCCTTATAATTCTATTTTCTTGAGGCATCAAACCATCCATGAATTAAAGTTCATCAGTTTTAATAAACAAATTATTCAACTCTTGCTTCTTAAAAATGTGCTCCTTAAATTCCATCAAACATAATTATAACAGACTTGAATTAGATTTTCATGGTTTGTTTCATTAGTTGGTTTGACTCTCAGGGTTTTATGCTTTCCAAAAGGTCTCCTATTCCCTTAGTGCACTACTTAGGTCCCCTATTCCCTTAGTGCACTACTTAGGTCCCCTATTCCCTTACAGTGCACTACTTAGGTCCCCTATTCCCTTATAGTGCACTACTCCTGGTGAAATGTAGTGCACTATATAGGGTGCCATTTGCTACACAACCTTGTATCAGCTTTTCATGGTTTGTTTAATTGGTTGGGTTTCAGAATGCTCATTAGCCCCTTTCGGTTACTGCCTGCCTTGTGGTCATTATTCTGGCTACTCTGCTATCTGATCCATGCAGAGCCTCTATTTAACTGGGACACAGTTTGAGTCAGTAGTACCAAGAATTAGCTGTGTGTGTGTGTGTGTGTGTGTGTGTGTGTGTGTGTCATCATAGCGAGCTTTGATGAGGAACAGAGCCAGACGCATTGTGGGAGTGTATTATTATGTCTCAAATGGCACACTATTCCCTATGTAGTGCACTACTTTTGGCTCCCTATTCCCTATATAGTGCACTACTTTTGGCTCCCTGTTTCCTATATAGTGCACTACTTTTGGCTCCCTGTTTCCTTTAGGTCCTGGTCAAAAGTAGTGACTATGTACGCAGTAGGGTGCCATTTGGGATGCATATTTTGAACATTTATTATTGTGTCGTTACACTGGGGAGAGACAGAATAACAATATAAACACAACATGTAAAGTGTTGCTCTCATGTTTCATTAGCTGAAAAAAAAATGATCCCAGAAATTTTCCATACGAACTTAAAGCTTATTTCTCTCAAATGTTGTTTTACATCCCTTTTAGTGAGCATTTCTCCTTTGCCAAGATAATACATTCACCTGACAGGTGCGGCTTATCAAGAAGCGGATTTTAAACAGAATGATCGTTACATAACTGCACCTTGTGCTGGGGACAATAAAATAGCCATTCTAAAAATGTGCAGTTTTGTCACACGCCACAACGCCACGACACAACGCCACGACACAACGCCATAGATGTCTCACATTTTGAGGGAGTGTGCAATTGGCATGCTGATTGCAATAATGTGGGTGAGAGCTGTTGCCAGAGCTGTTGCCAGAGCTGTTGCCAGAGAATTGAATGTTGATTTCTCTAACATTTAATTAATATAATATGTCAGAACGTCCAACAAGCCTCACAACTACAGACCACTTGTAACTACGCCAGCCCAGGACCTCCACATCTGGCTTCTTCAACTGCGTGATCGTCGGCTGATGAAACTGAGGAGTATTTCAGTCTGTATCAAAGACCTTTTGTGGGGAAAAACTCATTCTGATTGGCTGGGCCTGGCTCCCCAGTGGGTGGGCTTGGCTCCCAAGTGGGTGGGCTTGGCTCATAAGTGGGTGGGCCTAAGCCCTCCCCTATCCAGTCATGTGAAATCCATGGATTAGGGCATAATGAATGTCTTTAAATTGACTGATTTCCTTCTATGAGCTGTAGTGGAACCCTGACCTGTCCACCGGACGTGCTACCTGTCCCAGACCTGCTGTTTTCAACTCTCTAGAGACAGCAGGAGCGGTAGAGATACTCTTAATGATCGGCTATGAAAAGCTAACTGACATTTACTCCTGATTATTATTTTACTTGTAGAGTTCATGCCCCGACAAACTGAGGCTGTTCTGAGGGTAACATCTTGGCCATGTTCTGTTATAATCTCCACCCGGCACAGCCAGAAGAGGACTGGCCACCCCTCATAGCCTGGTTCCTCTCTAGGTTTCTTCCTAGGTTTTGGCCTTTCTAGGGAGTTTTTCCTAGCCGCCGTGCTTCTACACCTGCATTGCTTGCTGTTTGGGGTTTTAGGCTGGGTTTCTGTACAGCACTTCGAGATATTAGCTGATGTACGAAGAGCTATATAAAATAAACTTGATTTGATTTGATTTAGTGTAACTCGGTAAAATCGTGGCAATTGTTGCATGTTTTTATATTTGTTTTGTTCAGCATAAACATAAACATAAACATAAACATAAACATGCTTGAAGGATTCATTTCATTCACCCAAATTAGAGGAAAATAATGGCATGGAATGTTTCACATTATTTTTGAAGCCTCATGACACACAGATAAAGAAAATAACCATGTTGAAATGTAACAAAGTGTAAAGCTTTATTTTAACGGTCTGTAATAAACTATTTATAAATTGTCTTCACCATTTACTAATCACCACATTAATAAACCATTTGCTAATCAATACTCCCACATTAATATACAATTTACTAATCAATACTCCCACATGAATAAACCATTTACTAATCAATACTCCCACATTAATAAACCATTTACTAATCAATACTCCCTCATTAACTAGGCAAGTCAGTTAAGAACAAATTCTTATTTACAATGACGGCCTACCGGGGAACAGTGGGTTAACTGCCTTGTTCAGGGGCAGAACGACAGATTTGTACCTTGTCAGCTCAGGGATTCGATCTAGCAACCTTTCGGTTACTGGCCCAACGCTCTAACCACTAGGTTACCTGCCGCCCCATCAATACTCCCACATTAGAAAACCAGTTACTAATCAATACTCGCTCATTAATAAACCATTTACTAATCAATACTCCATCATTAATAAACCATTTATTAATCAATACTCCCTCATTAATAAACCATTTACTAATCATTAGTAAAGTATTTTTGCAGTCCCTAATCTAAAGTGAGCACTATTTATAATTTATAAATACTTTATCAATGTTTTGAGTGACCATGCCATTGGTAGACATTCCTGCAGTACCTGGTAATAGAATAAGCACACAACATTGGATGTTTAAGGATATACAGTGTAGTATTCAGACCCCTTTTTCCACATTCAAGTCCGGGCTCCGGCAGGGCCACTCAAACGACATTCAGAGACTTGTCCCGAAGCCACTCCTGCTTTGTCTTGGCTGTGTACTTAGGGCCGTTGTGCTGTTGGAAGGTGAACCTTCGGCCCAGTCTGAGGTCCTGAGTGCTCTGGAGCAGGTTTTCATCAAGGATCTCTCTCTGTACTTTGTTCCGTTAATCTTTGCCTCGATCCTGACTAGTCTCAAATAAAAACTTTATTTGTCACATGCGCCAAATACAACAGGTATTATCGTGAAATGTTTACTTACAAGCCCTTAACCAACAATGCAGTTCAAGGAAGAGTTAAGAAAATATTGACCAAATAAACTAAAATAAAAATGTATAAAAAGTAACACAATAACATAACAATAACGAGGCTATATACAGGAGGTACCGGTACAGAGTCAGTGTGGAGGTTATATACAGGAGGTACCGGTACCGAGTCAATGTGGAGGCTATATACAGGAGGTACCGGTACAGAGTCAATGTAGAGGCTATATACAGGGGGTACCGGTACAGAGTCAATGTGGAGGCTATATACAGGGGGTACCGGTACAGAGTCAATGTGGAGGCTATATACAGGGTGTTACGGTACAGAGTCAATGTGGAGGCTATATACAGGGGGTACCGGTACAGAGTCAATGTAGAGGCTATATACAGGGGGTACCGGTACAGAGTCAATGTGGAGGCTATATACAGGGGGTACCGGTACAGAGTCAATGTGGAGGCTATATACAGGGGGTACCGGTACAGAGTCAATGTGGAGGCTATATACAGGGGGTACCGGTACAGAGTCAATGTGGAGGCTATATACAGGAGGTACCGGTACAGAGTCAATGTGGAGGCTATATACAGGGGGTACCGGTACAGAGTCAATGTGGAGGCTATATACAGGAGGTACCGGTACAGAGTCAATGTGGAGGCTATATACAGGGGGTACCGGTACAGAGTCAATGTGGAGGCTATATACAGGGGGGTACCGGTACAGAGTCAATGTGGAGGCTATATACAGGGGGGTACCGGTACAGAGTCAATGTGGAGGCTATATACAGGGGGTACCGGTACAGAGTCAATGTGGAGACTATATACAGGGGGTACCGGTACAGAGTCAATGTGGAGGCTATATACAGGGGGTACCGGTACAGAGTCAATGTGGAGGCTATATACAGGGGGTACCGGTACAGAGTCAATGTGGAGGCTATATACAGGGTGTTATGGTACAGAGTCAATGTGGAGGCTATATACAGGGGGTACCGGTACAGAGTCAATGTGGAGGCTATATACAGGAGGTACCGGTACAGAGTCAATGTGGAGGCTATATACAGGGGGTACCGGTACAGAGTCAATGTGGAGGCTATATACAGGAGGTACGGGTACAGAGTCAATGTGGAGGCTATATACAGGGGGTACCGGTACAGAGTCAATGTGGAGGCTATATACAGGGGGTACCGGTACAGAGTCAATGTGGAGGCTATATACAGGGTGTTACGGTACAGAGTCAATGTGGAGGCTATATACAGGGGGTACCGGTACAGAGTCAATTTGGAGGCTATATACAGGGGGTACCAGTACAGAGTCAATGTGGAGGCTATATACAGGGGGTACCGGTACAGAGTCAGTGTGGAGGCTATATACAGGGGGTACCGGTACAGAGTCAATGTGGAGGCTATATACAGGGGGTACCGGTACAGAGTCAATGTGGAGGCTATATACAGGGGGTACCGGTACAGAGTCAATGTGGAGGCTATACACAGGAGGTTCCGGTACCGAGTCAATGTGGAGGCTATACACAGGAGGTACTGGTACCGAGTCAGTGTGGAGGCTATATACAGGAGGTACCGGTACCGAGTCAGTGTGCGGGGGTACAGGTTAGAGGTAATTTGTACATGTAGGTAGGGGTGAAGTGACTATGCATAGATAATAAACAGCGAGTAGCAGCAGTGTACAAAACAAATGGAGGGGGGGGTCAATGTAAATAGTCTGGGTGGCCATTTGATTAATTGTTCAGCAGTCTTATGGCTTGGGGGTAGAAGCTGTTAAGGATCCTTTTGGTCCCAGACTTAGCGCTCCGGTACCTCTTTCCCGTGCGGTAGCAGAGATAACAGTCTATGACTTGGGTGACTGGAGTCTCTGACAAATTGGGCTTTCCTCTGACAGCGCCTATTATGTAGGTCCTGGATGGCAGGAAGCTTGACCCCATATCTCAAGGATGATCAATGGAAACCGAATGCTCCTAAACTCCATTTTGAGTCTCATAGCAAAGAGTCTGAATACTTATGTAAATAATGGTATTTCTGTTTTTTAAGGTTTTATACATTTGCTAAAATTCCTAAAAATCTGTTTTCACTTTGCCATTATGAGATATTGTGTGTAGATTGATGAGAGAAAATAATGCATTTAACACATTTTAGAATGACGCTGTAACGTAACAAGATGTGGAAAAAGCAAAGGGGTCTGAATACTTTCCAAATGCACTGTGTGTATATATACATGTATACTGTGTATACATACATGTATACTGTGTATATATACATGTATACTGTGTATATATACATGTATACTGTGTATATATACACATGTGTACTGTGTATATATACACATGTGTACTGTGTATATATACACATGTGTACTGTGTATATATACATGTATACTGTGTATATATACATGTGTACTGTGTATATATACATGTATACTGTGTATATATACATGTGTACTGTGTATATATACATGTGTACTGTGTATATATACATGTATACTGTGTATATATACATGTATACTGTGTATATATACATGTGTACTGTGTATATATACATGTGTACTGTGTATATATACATGTATACTGTGTATATATACATGTGTACTGTGTATATATACATGTATACTGTGTATATATACATGTATACTGTGTATATATACATGTGTACTGTGTATATATACATGTATACTGTGTATACAGTGCCCATGTGTGAATAACTAGCTTACTAACCTTTACAGATATGGGAGTAATAATTAACAGATGGTGAGCGAACGGTTTGTAAATGCCTTATGAATTGTTAATAATGGAAGCGCTTGATGTCATAACTATGTGCTGCTGGAGAGGCGGACCAGACCTGATGTAGAGACGTTGAACACAGCTGCTGCTAGCTAGCCAAGGGCTGAGAGAGACCAGCCCTGATGTAGATATGTTAAAGACAGCTGCTAGCTAGCCAAGGGTTGAGAGAGACCAGACCTGATGTAGAGATGTTGGAGACAGCTGCTGCTAGCTAGCCAAGGGCTGAGAGAGACCAGACCTGATGTAGAGATGTTGAACACAGCTGCTGCTAGCTAGCCAAGGGCTGAGAGAGACCAGACCTGATGTAGAGATGTTGAATACAGCTGCTGCTAGCTAGCTAAGGGTTGAGAGAGACCAGACCTGATGTAGAGACGCTGAATACAGCTGCTGCTAGCTAGCCAAGGGCTGAGAGAGACCAGACCTGATGTAGAGATGTTGAATACAGCTGCTGCTAGCTAGCCAAGGGCTGAGAGAGACCAGACCTGATGTAGAGACGTTGAACACAGCTGCTGCTAGCTAGCCAATGGCTGAGAGAGACCAGACCTGATGTAGAGATGTTGAACACAGCTGCTGCTAGCTAGCCAAGGGCTGAGAGAGACCAGACCTGATGTAGAGATGTTGAAGACAGCTGCTGCTAGCTAGCCAAGGGCTGAGAGAGACCAGACCTGATGTAGAGATGTTGAAGACAGCTGCTGCTAGCTAGCCAAGGGCTGAGAGAGACCAGACCTGATGTAGAGATGTTGAAGACAGCTGCTGCTAGCTAGCCAAGGGCTGAGAGAGACCAGACCTGATGTAGAGATGTTAAAGGCAGCTGCTGCTAGCCAAGGGTTGAGAGAGACCAGACCTGATGTAGATATGTTAAAGACAGCTGCTAGCTAGCCAAGGGCTGAGAGAGACCAGACCTGATGTAGAGACGTTGAAGACAGCTGCTGCTAGCTAGCCAAGGGCTGAGAGAGACCAGACCTGATGTAGAGACGTTGAAGACAGCTGCTGCTAGCCAAGGGTTGAGAGAGACCAGACCTGATGTAGAGATGTTGAAGACAGCTGCTGCTAGCTAGCCAAGGGTTGAGAGAGACCAGACCTGATGTAGAGACGCTGAAGACAGCTGCTGCTAGCTAGCCAAGGGTTGAGAGAGACCAGACCTAATGTAGAGACGTTGAAGACAGCAGCTGCTAGCTAGTCAAGGGCTGAGAGAGACCAGACCTGATGTAGAGATGCTGTATACAGCTGCTGCTAGCTAGCCAAGGGTTGAGAGAGACCAGACCTGATGTAGAGATGTTGAATACAGCTGCTGCTAGCTAGCCAAGGGTTGAGAGAGACCAGACCTGATGTAGAGACGCTGAAGACAGCTGCTGCTAGCTAGCCAAGGGCTGAGAGAGACCAGACCTAATGTAGAGACGTTGAAGACAGCTGCTGCTAGCTAGCCAAGGGCTGAGAGAGACCAGACCTGATGTAGAGACGTTGAAGACAGCTGCTGCTAGCTAGCCAAGGGTTGAGAGAGACCAGACCTGATGTAGAGACGTTAAAGACAGCTGCTGCTAGCTAGCCAAGGGCTGAGAGAGACCAGAGCCCAGGGCTGAGAGAGACCAGACCTAATGTAGAGACGCTGAAGACAGCTGCTGCTAGCTAGCCAAGGGTTGAGAGAGACCAGACCTAATGTACAGACGTTGAATACAGCTGTTGCTAGCTAGCCCAGGGCTGAGAGAGACCAGACCTAATGTAGAGACGTTGAAGACAGCTGTTGCTAGCTAGCCCAGGGCTGAGAGAGACCAGACCTGATGTAGAGACGTTGAAGACAGCTGCTGCTAGCTAGCCAAGGGTTGAGAGAGACCAGACCTGATGCAGAGACGTTGAAGACAGCTGCTGCTAGCTAGCCAAGGGTTGAGAGAGACCAGACCTAATGTTGAGATGTTGAATACAGCTGCTGCTAGCTAGCCAAGGGTTGAGAGAGACCAGACCTAATGTAGAGACGTTGAAGACAGCAGCTGCTAGCTAGTCAAGGGCTGAGAGAGACCAGACCTGATGTAGAGACGTTGAATACAGCTGCTGCTAGCTAGCCAAGGGCTGAGAGAGACCAGACCTGATGTAGAGACGTTGAAGACAGCTGCTGCTAGCTAGCCAAGGGCTGAGAGAGACCAGACCTGATGTAGAGACGTTGAAGACAGCTGCTGCTAGCTAGCCAAGGGTTGAGAGAGACCAGACCTAATGTAGAGACGCTGAAGACAGCTGATGCTAGCTAGCCAAGGGTTGAGAGAGACCAGACCTGATGTAGAGACGCTGAAGACGGCTGCTGCTAGCTAGCCAAGGGTTGAGAGAGACCTGAGCCCAGGGCTGAGAGAGACCTGAGCCCAGGGCTGAGAGAGATCAGAACCCAGGACTGAGAGAGACCAGAGCCCAGGGCTGAGAGAGATCAGAGCCCAGGACTGAGAGAGACCAGATCCCAGGGCTGAGAGAGACCTGAGCCACGGACTGAGAGAGACCTGAGCCCAAGGCTGAGAGAGACCTGAGCCCAGGGCTGAGCGAGACCAGAGCCCAGGGCTGAGAGAGACCAGAGCCCAGGGCTGAGAGAGATCCAGAGCCACGGACTGAGAGAGACCAGAGCCCAGGGCTGAGAGAGACCAGAGCCCAGGGCTGAGAGAGACCTTAGCCCAGGGCTGAGAGAGACCAGAGCCCAGGGCTGAGAGAGACCTTAGCCCAGGGCTGAGAGAGACCAGAGCCCAGGGCTGAGAGAGACCAGAGCCAAGGGTTGAGAGAGACCAGACCTAATGTTGAGATGTTGAATACAGCAGCTGCTAGCTAGTCAAGGGCTGAGAGAGACCAGACCTGATGTAGAGACGTTGAATACAGCTGCTGCTAGCTAGCCAAGGGCTGAGAGAGACCAGACCTGATGTAGAGACGTTGAAGACAGCTGCTGCTAGCTAGCCAAGGGCTGAGAGAGACCAGACCTGATGTAGAGACGTTGAAGACAGCTGCTGCTAGCTAGCCAAGGGTTGAGAGAGACCAGACCTAATGTAGAGACGCTGAAGACAGCTGATGCTAGCTAGCCAAGGGTTGAGAGAGACCAGACCTGATGTAGAGACGCTGAAGACGGCTGCTGCTAGCTAGCCAAGGGTTGAGAGAGACCTGAGCCCAGGGCTGAGAGAGACCTGAGCCCAGGGCTGAGAGAGATCAGAACCCAGGACTGAGAGAGACCAGAGCCCAGGGCTGAGAGAGATCAGAGCCCAGGACTGAGAGAGACCAGATCCCAGGGCTGAGAGAGACCTGAGCCACGGACTGAGAGAGACCTGAGCCCAGGGCTGAGCGAGACCAGAGCCCAGGGCTGAGAGAGACCAGAGCCCAGGGCTGAGAGAGATCCAGAGCCACGGACTGAGAGAGACCAGAGCCCAGGGCTGAGAGAGACCAGAGCCCAGGGCTGAGAGAGACCTGAGCCCAGGGCTGAGAGAGACCAGAGCCCAGGGCTGAGAGAGACCAGAGCCACGGACTGAGAGTGACCAGAGCCACGGACTGAGAGAGACCAGAGCCCAGGGCTGAGAGAGACCTGAGCCCAGGGTTGAGAGAGACCTGAGCCCAGGGCTGAGAGAGACCAGAGCCCAGGGCTGAGAGAGATCCAGAGCCACGGACTGAGCGAGACCAGAGCCCAGGGCTGAGAGAGACCTGAGCCCAGGGCTGAGAGAGACCTGAGCCACGGACTGAGAGAGACCAAAGCCACGGACTAAGAGAGACCAGAGCCCAGGGCTGAGAGAGACCAGAGCCCAAGGCTGAGAGAGACCAGAGCCCAGGGCTGAGAGAGACCAGAGCCACGGACTGAGAGAGACCAGAGCCCAGGACTGAGAGAGATCAGAGCCCAGGGCTGAGAGAGACCAGAGCCCAGGGCTGAGAGAGACCAGAGCCCAGGACTGAGAGAGACCGTATATATAAACCGTTAAGGCACCAGTATTCATTAACAAAACTGTTTTGCTTCCTTTTAAAGGTTCACTGATTCTGATATTGATTACTAAGTAAAGAACAATTTTAATTGGCCAATTACTTCAGGAAAAACTTACAATGTCAGGAAGCTGTAAGCATAAAATGGTCTAGTTACTTTTTTCAAGGAAACTTCAGAGAAAAGAGATTTGAGCGAGTATAGATGAATGACCTTTCTTTCTCCAACAGCTTACTCTGTGTCCAGATATATGGAGTGTTTGAGTATGAGAGACTGAGCAGTGACATGTCATGATAAACCTCTCCTATAATAACTGTATTATACCAGGATGCAAAGCGAAGCCTGGCGAATGGGGATTTCCTCTCCTGATAAGAGAAACTATGACAATAGACAATTAGGATGTAAATACAAATTACTAACCTGCATTGAATGACTTCATTAGAGCAGAGAGAGGGAGAGCGAGTTAGAGGGAGAGCGAGGTAGAGGGAGAGCGAGAGAGAGAGAGAGGGAGAGAGAGGTAGAGAGAGGGAGAAAGAGGGAGAGCGAGGTAGAGGGAGAGCGAGGGAGAGCGAGGGAGAGCGAGGTAGAGCGAGGTAGAGGGAGAGCGAGGTAGAGGGAGAGCGAGGTAGGGGGAGAGCGAGGTCGAGGGAGAGCGAGGTCGGAGGGGAGAGCGATTGAGCGATGAGGTTAGAGGGAGAGCGAGGTAGAGGAGAGCGAGGTCGGGGGAGAGCGAGAGGAGAGGGAAGACGAGGGAGCGGTCGAGGGGAGGGACGGGAGAGCGAGGGAGAGCGAGAGCGAGGGAGAGCGAGGTAGAGGGAGAGCGAGGTAGAGGGAGAGCGAGGTAGGGGCAGAGCGAGAGAGAGAGGGAGAGAGAGGTAGAGAGAGGTAGAGAGAGAGAGGAAGAGAGGGAGAAAGAGGGAGAGCGAGGTAGAGGGAGAGCGAGGTAGGGGGAGAGCGAGAGAGAGGGAGAGAGAGGTAGAGAGAGAGAGGAAGAGAGGGAGAAAGAGGGAGAGCGAGGTAGAGAGGTAGAGAAAGACAATTAGACCCAACCAAATCATGAGAAAACAAAAAGATAATTTCTTGACACATTGGAAAAAAATTTACAAACAAACAGAGCAAACTAGGATGCTATTTGTCCCTAAACAGAGAGTACACAGTGGCAGAATACCTGACCACCGTAACTGGCCCTAAACAGAGAGTACACAGTGGCAGACACCTGACCTCGGAACTGGCCCTAAACAGAGAGTACACAGCTGGCAGAATACCTGACCACTGTAGCTGGCCCCTAAACAGAGAGACACAGGTGGCAGATACCTGACCACCGTAACTGGCCCTAAACAAGAGGAGTACACAGTGGCAGAATACTGACCACTGTAACGGGCCCTAAACAGAGAGAGACACAGTGGCAGAATAACCTGACCACCGTAAACTGCCCTAAACAGGAGAGTAACACAGTGGTAGAATAGACGAATACCTGACCACTGTGAACTGGCCCTAAACCAGAGGAGACACAGTGGTAGAATACCTGACCACAGTTTAACTGGCCCTAAACAGAGAGTACACAGTGGTAGAATACCTGACCACCGTTAACGGGCTCCTAAACAGAGATACACAGTCGGCAGAATACCTGGACCACTGTGACGACCCAAACAGAGAGTCACAGTGGAGAATACACGAGCAACGTAACTGGCCTAAACAGAGAGACACAGTGGCAGGGAATACCTGACCACCGTAAATGGCCTCTACCGAGAGTTACACAAGTGGCAGATACCTGACACGTGGACTGACCTAACAGAGAGAACACAAAAGGTTGGGAGAATACAGGACCACCGTAACGGCCCTAAACAGAGGTACACAGTGGCAAGAATACCTGACCACCGAATGGACCCTAAACAGCGAGTACCACCAGGTGTAGAATACCTTACCACCGGTGGACTGGCCCTAAACAGAGAGTACACAGTGGCAGCATACCTGGACCCACAGTAACTGGCCCTAAACAGAGAGTACACAGTGGGCAGAATACCTGACCACCGTAATGCCCTAAAAAAGAGAGTACACAGTGGTTAGAATACCTGACACCACCGTAACTGGCCCAAACAGAGGAGTACACAGTGGTAGAATACCTGACCACCGTAACTGGCCCCTAAACAGAGATACACGTGGTAGAAGACCGCCACGTAACTGGCCCTAAAACAGAGAGTACACAGTGGATTAGAATACCTGACCACCGTAACTGGCCCCTAAACAGAGAGTACACAGTGGGTAGAATAACATGACCACTGTAACTCTGGCCCTCTAAAACAGAGAGTACACAGTGGTAGAATACCCTGACCACCGAACGGCCCTAAAAGAGAGGAGTACAACAGTGGTTAGAATACCTGACCACGGTAAACTGGCCCTAAACAGAGAAGTACACAGTGTAGAATACCGACCACGTAAAACGGCCCTAAACAGAGAGTACACAGTAGGCCAGAATACCTGACCACCGTAACTGGCCAATAAACAGAGATGTACACAGTGGCAGAATACCGACCACCTGTGACTGACCCTAACAGAGAGGAGAACACAAGTGGTTAGAATACCTGACCTCCGTAAACTGGCCCTAAACAGAGAGTACACGTGGAGAATACCTGACCACGTTAACTGACCCTAAACAGAGGAGTACACAGTGGTAGACACCTTACCACCGTGACTGGCCCTAAACAGAGGAGTAACACGTGGCAGAAATACCTGACCACCGTTAACGGCCCTCTAAAACAGAGAGTACACAGTGGCAGAATACCTGACCACCGTAAACTGGCCCTAAACAGAGGAGGAGTACACAGTTGGCAGAATACCTGACCACCGTAAAATGCCATAAACAAGAGGTACACAGTGGAGAATACCTGACCACCGTTAACTGGCCCTAAAACAGAGAGTAACAGTGGTAGAATACCTGACCACCGTAACTGGCCCTAAACAGAGAGTACACAATGGTAGAATACCTGACACTGTTGACTGACCCTAAACAGAGAGGAAACAGTGGCAGAATCCTGACCACCGTAAATTGGCCCCAAACAGAGAGAACACAGTGGTAGAATACCTTCCACTGTGACTGGCCCTAAACAGAGAGTAACAGTGGCAGAATACCTGACAAACCGTAACTGGACCCTAAACAGAGATGTACACAGTGGCAGAATACCGACCACCGTAACTGACCCTAAACATGAGAGTACACAGTGGCAGAATACATGACACCTTAACTGGCCCTAAACAGAGAGAGTAACACAGGTGGTAGAATAACTGACCACTGTGGATACCTAAACAGAGATACACAGTGGCAGATACCTGACCACCGTAACTGGCCATAAACAGCGAGTACACAGTGGTTAGAATACCTGACACTGTGACTGACCCAAAAAGAGAGTACCACAGTGGCAGAATACCCTGACACTAGTGACTGACCCAACAGAGAGTACACAGTGGTAGAATACTGACCACTGTGACTGACCCTTAACAGAGAGCTACACAGTGGACAAGAAACCTGACCACGCTAACTGGCCCTAAACAGAGGAGTACACAGTGGTTAGGAATACATGACCACTGTGACTGACCCTAAAAAAGAGAGTACACAGTGGTTAGAATACTGACCACTGTGACGACCCAAACAGAGAGAGTACACAGTGGAGGCGAAAGAATTACCTACCACCGTAACTGGCCCTAAACAGAGAGTACACAGTGGTAGAATACCTGACCACTGTGACTGACCCAAACAGAGAGTACACAGTGGCAGAATACCTGACCACTGTGACTGACCCAAACTTAAGGAAAGCTTTGACTATGTACAGACTCAATGAGCATAGCCTTTAATTATCTTCCCCTTTGTACTTTAACTATTTGCACATAATATGACATTGGAAATGTCTTTATTCTTTTGGAACTTCTATGAGTGTAATGTCTACTGTTCATTTTTATTGTTCATTTCACTTTTGTCTAGTATCTACTTCACTTGCTTTGGCAATGTTAACATATGTTTCCCATGCCAATTAAGCTCCTTAAATTGAAAGAGAGAGGTAGAGAGAAAGAGAGAGTTAACAGAGGAGTAATAACTGATAAAAAAGATGTAATGCCTCAATAAAAGGATATTAACACAGCACTTCTCATTAGTGTGCACGATAACTTCCCTCCCATCTCTCTTTCTCTCTCTCTCCATCTCTGTCCTCTCCCTCCTTTTTCTCCCTCCCTCTTGCTCTCTTTTTCTCCCTCCCTCGTTCTCTCGCTGTCTCGCTCTCTCCCCTCTCCACCCCCCTCTCTTTCTCTCTCTCCCTCCCTCTCTCTCGCTCTCTCTCCCATCTCCACCCCCCCCTCTCTCTTTCTCTCTCTCTCCATCTCTGTCCTCTCCCTCCTTTTTTTCTCTCTCTCTCTCCCTCTCTCTCTCCCTCTCTCTCCATTCTCCACCCCCCTCATCTCTCTCTCCCTCTCTACTTCCCATTTCCACCCCCCCTCTCTCTCTTTCCCTCTCTCTTTCTCCCCCCCCTCTCTCTCCCCCTGCTCTCTCTCTCTGTCTCTCTCTCTCTCTTTTTCCCCACTCTTCCTTCCTTGCCAAAAATATTTACGATTGCCTAGAGAGGGTTGGGTGGGGGGAGTGTTATAAGTGAAGAGCAGACAAATTGCCTTCTCAAACCGTATTACTGTCTCTGCACGTGGAAATGAAAAACGAACAATAAGCCTGCAATCAACATTCTCCCACAGGCACCGTGTCAAACTCCCCTACGACCCCTGAGATTAGTGTCCCAAATGGCACCGTGTCAAACTCCCCTACGACCCCTGAGATTAGTGTCTGAGTCCCAAATGGTACCCTATTCCCTATGTAGTGCACTACTTTAGACCAGGGCCCTATTCCCTATATAGTGCACTACTTTAGACCAGGGCCCTATTCCCTATGTAGTGCACTACTTTAGACCAGGGCCCTATTCATATATAGAGCACTTACTTATTTAGACCAGGGCCTATCACTATAAGGCACTACTTTAGACCAGGTCCCTATTCCCTAATAGAGCCTACTTTAGACCAGGGGCCCTATTCCCTATATAGTGCACTACTATAGACCAGGGACCTATTCCCTATGTAGTGCACTATTTAGACCAGGGCCCTATCCCTATATATTGCACTACTTTAGCCAGGGCCTATTCCCTATCTAGTGCACTACTTTAGACCAGAGCACTATCCTATATCGTGCACTATTTAGACAGGGCCCTATTCCCTATAGAGTGCATACTTTAGACCAGGGCCCTAGTCCCTATATAGTGCACTACTTTAGACCAGGGCCCTATTCACTATGTAGTGCATATTTAGACCAGGGCCTATGCCTATATAGTGCACTACTTTAGACCAGGGCCCTATTCCATATTAGTGCACTACTTTAGACCATGGGCCCTATTCCCTAGTAAGTGCACTACTTTAGACCAGGGCCCTATTCCCTATATGTGCACTACTTTGAACCAGGGCCTATTCACTAGTATAGTGACACTACTTTAGACCAGGGCCCTATTCCTTGTAGTGCACTACTGTAGACCCGGGCCCATCCCTATATAGTGCACACTTTAGACCAGGGCCCTATTCCCTATATAGGCACTACTTTAGACCAGGGCCCTATTCCCGATGTAGTGCACTCCTTTAGACCAGGGCCCTATTCCCTATTATAGTGCACTACTTAGACCAGGGCCCTATTTCCCTATATGGCGCAACTACTTTAGACCAGGGCCCTATTCCCCTATGTAGTGCACTACTTTAGACCAGGGCACTATTCCCTATATGGGTGCACTACTTTAGACCAGGGCCCTATCACTATATAGTGCACTACTTTAGCCAGCGGCCGTATCCCTTTATAGTGCAATACTTTAGACCAGGGCCCTGTTCCCTTTCATAGTGCACTACTTTAGACCAGGTCCGATGTTCCCCTTTTATAGTGCACTACTTTAGACCAGGGGCCCGTGATTCTTTATAGATTTTGCATTACTTTAGACCAGGGCCCTATTCCCTATATAGAGCATACTTTAGGACCAGGGGCCCTATTCCTATATAGTGCACTATTTAGACTAGGGCCCTATCCCTTATAGGGCACTATTTAGACCAGGGCCCTATTCCCTTTATAGTGCACTTCTTTAGACCAGGGCCCTATTCCCGTTATAGTGCAATACTTAGACAGGGCCTATTCCCTATATAGTGCACTAACTTTAGACTAGGGCCCTATCCCATTAGTTGCACTACTTTAGCCCAGGGCCGTATTCCTTTATAGTGCACTACTTAGACCAGGCCCTATCCCTTTATAGTGCACTACTTTAGACCAGGGCCTATTCCCTTTATAGTTGCACTAATTTAGACAGGGCCCTCTTATTTTTTTATAGTGCACTACTTAGACCAGAGCCCCTATTCCCTATATAGGGCACTAATTGAGATCCAGGGCCCTATTCCCTATATAGTGCACTACTTAGCCCAGGGCCGTATTCCCTCTATAGTGCACTACTTTGAACCGAGGGCTCCCTATTCCTATATAGTGACTACTTTAGACCAGGGCCCTATTACTAACAGTGCACTACTTTAGCCCAGGCCCTATTCCCTATATAGTGCCACTACTTTAGACCAGGGCCCTATTCCCTAATATAGTGCACTAACTTTAGACCAGGGCCCTCTCCCTATATAGTCATACTTTAGACCAGGCACCTATTCCCTATTATAGTGCACTACTTGACCAGGGCCTATTCCCTATTATAGTGCACTACTTTAGGACCAGGGCCCTATTCCCTATTATAGTGCACTACTTTGACCAGGCACTATTCCCTATATAGTGCAATACTTTAGACCAGGCCCGTTTCCCATATATATGCACTACTTTAGACCAGGGCCTATTCACTATATGTGCACTACTTTAGGCCCAGGGCACCTATTCCTATATAGTGCACTACTTTAGACCAGGGGCCCTATTCCCTATTGGTGCACTACTTTAGACCAGAGCCATTCCCTATATATGAACTACTTTAGACCAGGGCCCTCCCTATTACATATAGTGCACTACTTTAGCCCAGGGCCTATTCCCTTTATTAGTGCACGACTTTAGACCAGGGCACTATTCCATAGATAGAGCACTACTTTTAGGACCAGGGCCCTATTCCCTATTATAGTGCATAATTTAGACTAGGGCCTATTCCCTATATAGTGCATACTTTAGACCAGGGCGTATTCCCTTTTATAGTGCAATTCTTAGGACCGGGCCCTATTCCCTTTATAGTGCACTACTTTTAGACCAGGGCCCTTTCCCATATATAGTTGCACTACTTTAGCCCAGGGCCGTATTCCCTTATTAGTGCAATACTTTAGACCAGAGCCCTGATTCCCTATATAGGGCACTACTTTTAGACAGGGCCCTATTCCATATCTGGTGCACTACTTTAGCCAGAGCCCTATTCCGATTTAGCGCACTACTTTAGACCAGGGCCGTATTTCCCTTATAGTGCATACGTTAGAACCAGGGCCCTATTGTCCCTATATAGAGCCACTACTTTAGACAGGGCCTCCCCTTAATTTTTTCCCCCTATATAGGCACTACTAGATAGGCCACTATTCCCTATATAGTGCACTACTTTAGGACCAGGGCCGGTATTCCCTTATAGGCACTTCTGAGACCAGGGCCTATTCCCTTATAGTGCACTACTTTAGACCAGGGCCCTATTCCCTATATAGTGCACTTCTTTAGACCAGGGCCCTATTCCCTATATAGTGCACTACTTTAGACCAGGGCCCTATTCCCTTTATAGTGCACTACTTTAGACCAGGCCCTATTCCCTTTATAGTGCACTACTTTAGACCAGGGCCCTATTCCCTTTATAGTGCACTACTTTGACCAGGGCCCTATTCCCTATATAGTGCACTACTTTAGACCAGGGCCCTATTCCCTATATAGTGCACTACTTTAGACCAGGGCCCATTCCCTCTATAGTGCACTACACTACTTTTAGGACAGGGCCCTATACCTCTATGGTGCACTACTTTAGACCAGAGCCATATCCTAGTATAGTGCACTACTTTAGACCAGGGCCCTATTCCCCTATATAGTGCACTACTTTTAGACCAGGGCCTATCCCTATTATAAGTGCACTACTGGACCAGGGCCCTATTCCCTATTATAGGCACTACTTTAGACCAGGGCCCTATCACCTATGATAGTGCAGTACTTGGACCAGGGCCCTATTCCCTTATAGTGCACTACTTTAGACCAGGACCTATTCCCTAATAGGCACTACTTTAGCCCAGGGCCCTATTCCCTATATAGGCACTAATTTAGACCAGGGCCCTATTCCCTATTATGGGAACTACTTTAAGACCAGAGCCTCTATTCCATATATGGTGACATACTCTAGACCAGGGCCTATTCCCGTATAGTGACTACTTTTAGCCCAGGGCACTATTCCCTATATAGTGCACTACTTTAGACCAGGGCCCTATTTATATTTAGTGCAACTAGCCCAGGGCCCTATTCCCTTATAGTGCACTACTTTAGCCCAGGGCCCTATTCCCTTTATAGTGCACTACTTTAGACCAGGGCCCTATTCCCTATATTAGTGCACTATTTAGACCAGGGCCCTATTCCCCTTTACAGTGCAAAATTTAGCCCAGGGCCCTATTCCCTATATAGTGCACTACTTTAGACCAGGGCCCTATTCCCTTTATAGTGCACTACTTTAGACCAGGGTCTTATTCCCTATATAGTGCACTACTTTAGACCAGGGCCCTATTCCCTATATAGTGCACTACTTTGACCAGGGCCCATTGTGCACTATGTAGGGAATAGGGTGCCATTTGGGATACAAGCCGCTAGTGTTATTGCTGTTTTGATTTGTGATGTCAGTGATGAGAGCTTCAGGGTTAAACGTCACTACAGTTTGAAATAACACATTATTTTGCCCTCTGGACTCTAGTCCTTATTGGAATTCATAACGGTAATTTTGACTCCAGAAAGGTATAATTGATGGGTCTGCCTGTACTAATGATGCATTGTGGGAGTTTTGTCATTAGAAAAGCAGTACTTGCTCAGAGGCAGGCTAATTGCAGCCACTTGTAATGAGTTGAAATGCACGGCGTGATCTGAGATGAATTAACGCAGCGATGATAGCTAGTTATCAGTAGAATAATCTAAATGTGATTTACACACAGAGGTATTTATCAAATCATTAGTGATGAATTACTGTAATAATCCGGCTGAACATGTATAGGTGCTTTACAGTATTGGGTGTTAAATGTTGATTTGAATGAATGAATTAATAAAATGAATGAATTAGCCAACGTTTCTCCCATTGTTATTCATCCAGTCATCTTTTCCTTGGTTTGTTGGTTTGTAAAGATGTTATTGATTCATGTCCCAGCCGCTGACAGGGAGATTTAACCTCTGATACAGACTGAAGGACATCATGTTTACGCTTCCTGATACAATAGTTACATTAACTATATGAATATTTACATTAACTATATGAATATTTACATGAATATTTACATTAACTATATGAATATTTACATTAACTATATGAATATTTACATTAACTATATGAATATTTACATTAACTATATGCATATTTACATTAACCATATGAATATTTACATGCATATTTACATTAACCATATGAATATTTACATTAACTATATGAATATTTACATTAACTATATGAATATTTACATTAACCATATGAATATTTACATGCATATTTACATTAACCATATGCATATTTACATTAACCATATGAATATTTGCATTAACCATATGTATATTTACATTAACTATATTAATATTTACATGACCTATATGAATATTTCCATCAACTATATGAATAGTTGAGAGGGTAGAGAGGAGGCAGAGCCTGAGACGCCCAGCCCTGAGAGGGTAGAGAGAAGGCAGATCCTGAGACGCCCAGCCCTGAGAGGGTGAAGAGGAGGCAGAGCCTGAGACAGTCAGCCCTGAGAGGGTGGAGAGGAGGCAGAGCCTGATACACCCAGCCCTGAGAGGGTAGAGCCTGATACACCCAGCCCTGAGAGGGCAGAGCCTGAGACACTCAGCCCTGAGAGGGTAGAGAGGAGGCAGAGCCTGAGACACCCAGCCCTGAGAGGGTAGAGCCTGATACACCCAGCCCTGAGAGGGCAGAGCCTGAGACACTCAGCCCTGAGAGGGTAGAGAGGAGGCAGAGCCTGAGACACTCAGCCCTGAGAGTGTAGAGAGGAGGCAGAGCCTGAGACCCCCAGCACTGAGAGGGTGGAGAGGAGGCAGAGCCTGAGACACCCAGCCCTGAGAGGGTAGAGAGGAGGCAGAGCCTGAGACACCCAGCCCTGAGAGGGTGAAGAGGAGGCAGAGCCTGAGACAACACAGACCTGAGAGGGTTAGAGAGGGACAGCAGAGCCTGAGACACCCAGCCCTGAGAGGGTAGAGAGGAGGCAGATCCTGAGACGCCCAGCCCTGAGAGTGTAGAGAGGAGGCAGATCCTGAGACGCCCAGCCCTGAGAGGGTGAAGAGGAGGCAGAGCCTGAGACACCCAGCCCTGAGAGGGTGGAGAGGAGGCAGAGCCTGAGACACCCAGCCCTGAGAGGGGGCGAGAGAGGCAGGATCCGAGACACCCAGCCCTGAGAGAGGGGAAGAGGAGGCAGAGCCTGAGAAACCCAGCCCTGAGAGGTAGGAGGAGCAGAGCTGAGACGCCCAGCCCTGAGAGGGTGAGAGGAGGCAGCGACTGAGGACACCAGCCCTGAGAGGGTAGAGAGGAGGCAGAGCCTGAGACACCAGCCCTGAGAGGTATTTAGAGAGGGACGTGGAGAGCATGAGACACCCAGCCCTGAGAGGGTAGAGTAGTAGAGAGGAGCAGAGCTGAGCCGACCAGCCCTGGAGAGGGTGAAGAGGAGGCAGCAGATCCTGAGACACCCAGCCCTGAGAGGGTAGAGAGGAGGCAGAGCCTGAGACGCCCAGCCCTGAGAGGGTGAAGAGGAGGCAGATCCTGAGACACCCAGCCCTGAGAGGGTAGAGAGGAGGCAGAGCCTGAGACGCCCAGCCCTGAGAGGGTGAAGAGGAGGCAGCAGATCCTAGGACGCCAGCCCTGAGAGGGTAGAGAGGAGCAGAGACTGAGACGCCAGCCTGAGAGGGTGAAGAGGAGGCAGATCCTGAGACGCCCAGCCCCTCCAGCCCTGAGAGGGTAGAGAGGAGGCAGATCCTGAGACGCCCAGCCCTGAGAGGGTGAAGAGGAGGCAGAGCCTGAGACACCCAGCCCTGAGAGGAGGTTAGAGGTAGAGAGGATAGGCAAGGGCCTGAGACACCCAGCCCTGAGAGGGTAGTAGAGAGGAGGGCAGAGCTGAGACGGCCAGGCCTGCAGAGGGTAGAGAGGAGGCAGGCCTGAGACGCCAAGCCCTGAGAGGGTCAGAGAGGAGGCAGAGCCGAGATTGAGACGGCCCAGCGTGAGAGGGGTAGAGAGGAGGCAGAGCCTGAGACGCCCCAGCCCTGAGAGGAGTGAAGAGGAGGCAGATCCTTGAGGACCACCCATCCCTGAGAGGGTATGAGAGGAGGGCATAGCCAGGAGACGGCACAGCCCTGAGAGGGTTGAAGCGGAGCAGATCCTGAGACGCCCAGCCCTGAGAGGGTAGAGAGAGGCAGAGAGGCGGCAGAGCCTGAGACGCCAGCCCTGAGAGGGTGAAAGAGGAGGAGGCAGTTCTGAGACACCCAGCCATGCGAGGGTAGAGAGGGGCAGAGCCTGAGACGGCCAAGCCCGAGAGGGTGAAGAGGAGGAAGATCCTGAGACGCCCCCAGCCCTGAGAGGGTTTTGAGAGGAGGCAGAGCCTGGGAGCGCCCTGCCTGAGAGGGTAGAGAGGAGGCAGAGCCTGAGACGCCAGCCATGATAGGGTAGAGAGGAGGCGAGCAGAGACCCCAGCCATGAGGGGTGTTACGAGAGGAGGCAGAGCTGAGACGCCCAGCCCTGAGAGGTGGGAGAAGCAAGGCAGAGCCTGAGACACCCAGCCCTGAGAGGGTAGAGAGGAGGCAGAGCCTGAGACGCCCAGCCCAGAGAGGGTGGAGAGGAGGCAGAGCCTGAGACGCCCAGCCCTGAGAGGGTGGAGAGGAGGCAGAGCCTGAGACACCCAGCCCTGAGAGGGTAGAGAGGAGGCAGAGCCTGAGACGCCCAGCCCAGAGAGGGTGGAGAGGAGGCAGATCCTGAGAAACCCAGCCCTGAGAGGGTGGAGAGGAGGCAGAGCCTGAGACACCCAGCCCTGAGAGGGTAGAGAGGAGGCAGAGCCTGAGACACCCAGCCCTGAGAGGGTGAAGAGGAGGCAGAGCCTGAGACACCCAGCCCTGAGAGGGTGAAGAGGAGGCAGAGCCTGAGACACCCAGCCCTGAGAGGGTAGAGAGGAGGCAGAGCCTGAGACACCAGCCCTGAGAGGGTAGAGAGGAGGCAGAGCCTGAGACACCCAGCCCTGAGAGGGTAGAGAGGAGGCAGATCCTGAGACACCCAGCCCTGAGAGGGTGAAGAGGAGGCAGAGCCTGAGAAACCCAGCCCTGAGAGGGTAGAGAGGAGGCAGAGCCTGAGACGCCCAGCCCTGAGAGGGTGAAGAGGAGGCAGAGCCTGAGGACACCAGCCCTGAGAGGGTAGAGAGGGAGGCGAGCCTGAGACACCCAGCCCTGAGAGGGGTAGAGATTAGAGAGGAGGCATAGCCTGAGACACCCAGCACTGAGAGGGTAGAGAGGGGCAGATCCTGATGACGCCCAGCCTGAGGGGTGAAGAGGAGGCAGATCTGAGACACCCAGACCTGAGAGGGGAGAGAGGAGGCAGAGCCGAGAGCCCAGCCCTGAGAGGGTGAAGAGGAGGCAGCCTGAGACGCCCAGCCCTGAGAGGGTAGAGAGGAGGCAGAGCCTGAGACGCCCAGCCCTGAGAGGGTGAAGAGGAGGCAGATCCTGAGACGCCCAGCCCCTCCAGCCCTGAGAGGGTAGAGAGGAGGCAGAGCCTGAGACGCCCAGCCCTGAGAGGGTGAAGAGGAGGCAGAGGGGGGCCCCAGAGGGCTGAGGACACCCAAGCCCTGAGAGGGTAGAGAGAGGCAGAGCCTGAGACCCACCAGCCTGAGAGGGTTATGAAGGAGAGGAGGCAGGCCTGAGACACAACAGCCCTGAGAGGGTAGAGAGGAGGCAGAGCCTGAGACACCCGCCCTGAGAGGGTAGAGAGGAGGCAGATCCTGAGGGGGGAAAAACACCCAGCCCTGAGGGTGAAGACGAGAGGAGGCAGAGCCTGAGACACCCAGCCCTGAGAGGGTAGAGAGGAGGCAGAGCCTGAGACACCCAGCCCTGAGAGGGTGAAGAGGAGGCAGAGCCTGAGACACCCAGCCCTGAGAGGGTAGAGAGGAGGCAGAGCCTGAGACACCCAGCCCTGAGAGGGTAGAGAGGAGGCAGAGCCTGAGACACCCAGCCCTGAGAGGGTAGAGAGGAGGCAGAGCCTGAGACACCCAGCCCTGAGAGGGTGAAGAGGAGGCAGTCACTGAGACACCAGCCCTGCGAGGGTAGAGAGGAGGCAGAGCTGAGGACTCCCAGCCCTGGAGGGTGAAGAGGGAGGCAGATCCCGAGAAGCCCAGCATGAGAGGGTAGAGAGGAGGAAGAGTTGAGACGCCCAGCCCTGAGACGGGTGAAGAGGGAGGCAGATCCTGAGATCCCATGGCCCCCCAGATGAGAGGGTAGAGAGGAGGCGAGCTAGCTGAGACGCCCAGCCCTGAGAGGGGAAGAGGAGGCAGGCCTGAGACCACCCAGAACTGAGAGGGTAGAGAGAGGCAGAGCCTGAGACACCCAGCCTGAGAGGGTAGAGAGGAGGCAGAGCCTGAGACGGCCAGGCCTGAGAGGGTAGAGAGGAGGCAGAGCCTGAGACGCCCAGCCCTGAGAGGGTAGAGAGGAGGCAGAGCCTGAGACACCCAGCCCTGAGAGGGTAGAGAGGAGGCAGAGCCTGAGACACCCAGCCCTGAGAGGGTTGAAGAGGAGGCAGATCCTGAGAAACTCCGCCCTGAGGGGGGGACGAGGAGGGGCGAGCCTGAGACACCCAGCCCTGAGAGGGTAGAGAGGAGCAGAGCCTTGAGACACCCGCCTGAGAGGGTTGAGAGGACGGCAGAGCTGAGACACCCAGCCCTGAAGGGTATGTTTAGAGAGGATGGCAGAGCCTGAGACGCCCAGCCCTGGAGAGAGGTAGATTAGAGAGGAGGGGCGGAGCCTGAGACACCAGCCCTGGAGAGGGTAGAGAGGATGGCAAGCCTGAGACACCCAGCCCTGAGAGGTAGAGAGGAAGGCAGGATCCTTGAGGAACCCCCAGCCCTGAGAGGCGTGAAGAGGAGGCAGCGCCTGAGCAACCCAGCCCTGGAGGGTTTAAAGAGGAGGTAGAGCCTTTGAGACACCCAGCCCTGAGAGGGTAGAGAGGAGGCAGAGCCTGAGACACCCAGCCCCCTGAAGAGGGTTGATGAGGAGGCAGAGCCTGAGACAACCCAAGCCATGAGAGGGTAGAGAGGAGGCAGAGCACTGAGACGCCCAAGCCCTGAGAGGTGGAAGATGAAGGGAGGAAGGATCCTGAGAACCAGACTGAGAGGGTTAGGGTAGAGAGGAGGCAGAGCCTGAGACACCCAGCCCTGAGAGGGTGAAGAGGAGGCAGATCCTGAGACACCCAGCCCTGAGAGGGTAGAGAGGAGGCAGAGCCTGAGACGCCCAGCCCTGGGGGCGTGATGAAGAGGAAGGCAGATCCTAGCCGCCCAGCCCTGATAGAGGGTAGAGAGGAGGCCAGAGCCTATGAGACGCCCAGCCCTGAGAGGTGTGAAGGAGGGAGGCAGATCCTGAGACGCCCAGCCCCTCCAGCCCTGAGAGGGTAGAGAGGAGGCAGAGCCTGAGACGCCCAGCCCTGAGAGGGTGAAGAGGAGCAGCAGCCTGAGACACCAGACCTGAGAGGGTAGGGGAGGCAGAGCCGAGACACCCAGCCTGAGAGGGTAGAGATGAGGCAGAGCCTGAGACGGCCAGGACTGGAGAGGGTAGAGAGGTGGCGAGCTGCTACGCCCAGCCTGAGAGGGTAAGAGGAGGCAGAGCCTGAGACACCCAGCCCTGAGAGGGTAGAGAGGAGGCAGAGCCTGAGACGCCCAGCCCTGAGAGGGTGAAGAGGAGGCAGATCCTGAGACACCCAGCCCTGAGAGGGTAGAGAGCAGGCAGAGCCTGAGACGCCCAGCCCTGAGAGGGTGAAGAGGAGGCAGATCCTGAGACGCCCAGCCCTGAGAGGGTAGAGAGGAGGCAGAGCCTGAGACGCCCTAGGCCCTGAGCGGGTGAAGCGGCGGCAGATCCTTAGACACCCGGCCCTGAGAGGGTAGAAGAGAGGAGGCAGAGCAGGAGGACGCCCAGCCCTGAGAGGGTGAAGAGGAGGCAGATCCTGAGACGCTCAGCCCTGAGAGGGTAAAGAGGCGCAGAGCCATGAGACGCCTGCCCTGAGAGGGTAGGAGAGGGAGGCAGAGCCTTGAGAGCCCAAGCCCTGAGAGGGTTAGAGAGGAGGGCAGAGCCTGAGACGCCAGCCCATGAGAGGGGTAGAGTAGAGAGGAGGCAGAGCTGAGACGCCCAGCACTGCAGAGGGTGGGTGGAGAGGGAGGCAGAGTTGAGACACCAGCCCTGAGAGGGTAGGAGGAGGAGCAAGAGCCTGAGCCGCCCAGCCCACAGAGAGGGTGTGAGAGAGGCAGATCCTGAGAAACCCAAGCCACGAAGGGTGGAGAGGGAGGCGCAGAGCCTGAGACACCCAGCCCTGAGGAGGGGTTTAGAGAGGAGGCAGAGCATGAGACACCCAGCCATGAGAGGGTTGAGAGGAGGCGAGCCTGAGACACCCAGCCCTGAGCGGGCTTTAGTAGAGGAGGAGGCAGAGCCGAGACGCCCAGCCCTGAGAGGGTAGTTTAGAGAGGAGGCAGAGCCTGAGACACCCAGCCTGAGAGGGTAGAAGGAGGCAGAGCCTGAGACACCCAGCCCTGAGAGGGTAGAGAGGAGGCAGATCCTGAGAAACCCAGCCCTGAGAGGGTAGAGAGGAGGCAGAGCCTGAGACGCCCAGCCCAGAGAGGGTGGAGAGGAGGCAGATCCTGAGAAACCCAGCCCTGAGAGGGTGGAGAGGAGGCAGAAGCAGTGAGACAAACAGCCCTGAGAGGGTTAGAGAGGGGCAGAGCCTGAGACACCCAGCCGAGGGGTTGAGAGGATGGCAGGCCTGAGGACACCAGGCCCTGAGAGGGTTAGAGAGGAGGCAGAGCCTGAGACGCCCAAGCCCTTGAGAGGGAGAGAGGAGGGCAGAGCCTGAGAAACCAGCCCGGAGAGCGGTAGAGAGGAGGCCGAGCCGAGACACCCAGCCCTGAGAGGGTTAGAGAGGAGGAGATCCGAGGACACCCAGCCCTGAGAGGGTGAAGAGGGGCAGAAGCTGAGAAAACCAGCCTGAGCGGGTAGTTATAGAGAGGAGGCAGGAGCCTGAGAAGCCCCAGCCTGAGAGGGTGAAGAGGAGGTCAGAGCCTGAGACACCCAGCCCTGAGGGAGGGTAGATTAGAGAGAATGCAGAGCCTGAGACAACCCAGCCCTGAGAGGGTTAGAGAGGAGGCAGAGCCTGAGGACACCACAGCCCTGAGAGGTAGTAGTAGAGAGGAGGCATAGATTGAGACGCCCAGCCTGAGAGGGTTGAAGAGGATGCAGATCCTGAGCACCAGCCCTGAGAGGGTAGAGAGAGGGCAGAGCCTGAGCCGCCCAGCCCTGAGAGGGTGGGATTTTGGAGAAGAGGAGGC
>NW_024059171.1:0-40045 GCF_016432855.1 Salvelinus namaycush | reverse complement strand
TCTAGTAATACAACCTCAGTTTAGTAATACTCTCTCAGTTTAGTAAACCTCTCTCAGTTTAGTAAACCTCTCTCGGTTTAGTAATACAACCTCGGTTTAGTAATACAACCTCCGTTTAGTAATACTCTCCAGTTTAGTAAGGGAACTCCCCCCTCAATTGTACAAAATAACATGGCAACTTATTGGCACCGAGCGGACCATATACACAATGGGATTGTGTGGGATTTCACATTACATCCGGCGCTGTTTCGTCCAAAGTTGATGGCAAAATGCCATATTGTAAATGAGCTGTGTAACACCCCAAAAATCCTATAGTGGGCGGTGGTTTCTATCTAAATTTTTCATAGGCCTTTTGTAACGCAAGTCAAAGACCCAAGAGTAAAATTTTGGAGATTTTGAAAGTTTTGGGCAAAAACTTATAACCCCTTAAAAAAGTGCTTTCTGGACCTTTTTTTTCGAAATTCTTTCGAGTTTTATGTCAATTACACATGTGTAGAACTGTATGAAAATACTTTTGTCAAATTTTATTAACATAATTTTTGGACATTTTTATTTGGACTTAAGGAATTTGTTTTGTGCATTTGGAATGTGATTTCATAGGAAGTCAAAAGTCAAAGTCAAAAATGTCAAAATTTGGAAAAAACGTATCACCCCCTTTAAAAAAAGTGCTTTCCTGGACCGTTTTTCGAATTCTTTCAATTTTTATGTCATTAACACATGTGTAGAGACTGTATGAAAATACTTTGTCAAATTTTATTAACAATATTGTTTAGGACATTTTGATTTGGACTTAAGGAATTTGTTTTGTGCATTTGGATGTGATTTCATAGGAAGTCAAAAGTTATAAGTCAAAAATGTCAAAAATTTGGAAAAAACATATCACCCCCTTTAAAAAAGTGCTTTCTGGACCGTTTTTTTTCGAAATTCTTTCGAGTTTAATGTCAATTACACATGTGTAAGAACTGTATGAAAGTACTTTAGTCACATTTTATTATCATAATTTTTTATAAATGTTTACTTGTACTTAAGGAATATGTTTTGTGCATTTGGAATGTGATTTCATAGGAAGTAAAAAATGTCAAAAATTTGGAAAAAACGTATCACCCCCTTCATAGTCGAAAATAACTTCTTTTTTTAAAGGCCAAAATGAAGCATTTAAAACTGTATTGAAAATCGTGTGTGGTAACCCAAAACATGAAACAGAATATCTTTTGACTTTTTTTGAAAACCTCCATAAATCACTCAGGCCAGCACCCATTGATTTTTGCCCGTAGTATAGTGCTCCCAGATCGGGTATGGAAGTCTGGATCCCCCCTAAAAGCATTTAAGGCTCTGTGTGTCTTTAAGCACCATACTTTTTCATTCCATCCTTGCTGTGTGTGTCTGTGTGTCTGTGTGTGAGCTTTTCTTTGACATCTGATTAGAGAAATTACTGATTTACACTTCATGAGGGTTGCCTAATCACACACTTAAAGTTTTGGAAAGATCTGACTTTTTAACCCTTTGAAACAGCACCTATGACCCCATTTTAAGGCACTTCCGGTTGGCACAGGAAGCTATACGTAAACACCTATCCTGATCGGGGTATGCTTTTACAGAATCCTGAGTTTTAAGTCTATACGTTAAGAACTGACTGATTTACACAGGGTTGAATGCAGTATATATCACAAACTGCTGGTTGGGTAAAACACTTTTAGGGTGATTTTATCACTTCCGGTTGCTCCAGGAAGCTTAGAATCAACACAGGTAGACCTCATAGTGGCTTGATGGATTGTCATTGAAGACAGGTTCATAAGACATTCATAACCCACATAGGGTTTATTTAAAGAATGCACGTTACATTTGCATATGATTCAACAGTGAAAAACATCACATCATATTGCAAACATAACACACTGTTGAATCATATTGCAAACACACACTGTTATATTTGCAATATGATGTGTTGAATCATATTGCAAACATAACACACAGTGTTACATTTGTAATATGATGTGTTGAATCATATTGCAAACATAACACACAGTGTTACATTTGCAATATGATGTGTTGAATCATATTGCAAACATAACACACAGTGTTACATTTGTAATATGATGTGTTGAATCATATTGCAAACATAACACACAGTGTTACATTTGCAATATGATGTGTTGAATCATATTGCAAATGTAACGTGCATTCTTTAAATACTTTAGAAATACAAAATTGAACGTCCTGATGACCTCAGGATGGCCGGGCAGTGTTAGTGGTTCCTCTCCATCGCTCGTTGTATGGAAATTTCATCATGTCGATTTTGGTGATGGTACCCCCCCGTTGAAACATATTGCAAATGCACAAAAGTCAACTAGCAAGTCAGTGTCCATCAGTCAATTGGATATTGTCAGACACCAATCTGATACCATCTGACACTAAACTCACTTTTTCCAACTCCTTTAGAAGCCAACTATAACATATTTCAGAGCAGGCCCAAAATTCACAGCGCCTTCCATTTAAACCATAATAAAACAAATAATACGTAGTTATGTTCTAGCTGCGGGTCCAGTTCTCACATTATGTTTAGCCCTATGTGAGGCGACCTCGAATCCCAAGTTTCGGCTCGATAGGTCATTCGGTGCCCGAGCAATACCTTAATTGGTGCTGAATATCCACTTTTTTCATTGCCTTGCTACGGGGTCCTTGAATGAGCAATCAAACAGGCTCGTTGGGGTCTGACTCTATGGGCCGAGCCGGTTTCAATGCACCTAGTCTTGAGACTCTGGGACTTTTCTAAATGTTGTCAGTTTCATTGAGCTGAAAATGAATTGAAAACATAGCAAATACACGAGGCTGTTTATCGGTCTGAGAACCTTCTAGAGCCACATAACTCACCGTGCACAATCAACCTGAGGTCTAGAACAGGTTTCCAAAGTTTCAGAACTCTAGGTCTGACGGTTCTTTAAAAGTTGGAACAAAAGTAACTACCACAGGCACTGTCTGCCTCTTAGCCCCTCAGTGTGTCCCTCCATCATTTCTGTTTGGGTGTGTAAATTTTTCTTTGAAATCTGATGGGACTAATGACTGATTTACAGTTCAGGAGGGTTGCCTAATCACAAATATGAAGTTTTGGAAAGATTTGACATTTTTAACCCTTCAAAACAGCCCATTTGACACCAATTATGGCACTTCCGGTTGGCACAGGAAGCTGTAAGTAAACACATATACTCACTGGAGTATGCTGTTACAGAATCCTGAGTTTTAAGTCTATATGTTAAAAATTGACTGATTTACATAGGGCTGAATGCACTATTTCTCTCAAATTGCAGGGTGCTTATTGCAAACACTTTTAGGGTGATTTTAACCACTTCCGGTTGCTCCAGGAAGCTTAGAATCGACACAGGTAGACCTCATGGTGGCCTGATGGACTGTCATCAAAGACAGGTTCATAAGACATTCATAACCCACATAGGCTTCAGGTTGAATTTAGAGGTGCAGTCAATGCATTCCAATGGGGAGACATGTCATTGTAAACTGTTTGATGTAAACACCTTCTTTTAACTGTCAAGGGTTAATGCCACAAGGTCAAGGTTAGGCTTGCACAGATCGGGAGGACCTTAAGAACATTCCTGAGGTGAAATTGTGTTTCTAACCTTAACGGTTCTCTCTCTGTCTCCCAAAAGCAAATAAAATTGACATTGAGGTCAAAAGGTCATTCGTGTCCGTTCTCTTGTAACGGTCGCTGCGCTCAGACCGAGCGAGCTACGGTCAAGCGGGGCATCCCGTTGAACTCGGCACGGCCTGGAGAATATGGTGATGTCATTTTAGTGGTGATTTCAGAATGCTATTTTGGTGCATTCATGGAAGGCGCTGTGAATTTTGGGCCTGCTCTGAAATATGTGATAGTTGGCTTCTAAAGGAGTTGTAAAAAGTGAGTTTGGAGTCAGATGGTATCAGTTTGGTGTCTGAAAATATCCAATTGACTGATGGACACTTGCTAGTTGACTTTTGTTGACACTTGCTAGTTGACTTGCTAGTTGACTTTTGTACATTTGCAATATGTTTCAACGCGGGGGTACCATGAGGAAAAAGCGACACGATGAAATTTCACGCAACGAGCGATGGAGAGGAACCACTATCACTGCCCGGCCATCCTGAGGTCATCAGGACGTTGACTTTTGTATTTCTAAGGTATTTAAAGAATGCACGTTACATTTGCAATATGATTCAACATCACATCATATTGCAAATGTAACGTGCATTTGCAATATGATGTGATGTTGAATCATATTGCAAATGTAACGTACATTCTCTTAAATACTTTAGAAATGCAAAAGTCAACGGTCTGATGACCTCAGGATGGCCGGGCAGTGATAGTGGTTCCTCTCCATCGCTCGTTTCGTGAAATTTCATCATGTCGCTTTTTCCTCATGGTACCTCCCCGTTGAAACATATTGCAAATGTACAAAAGTCAACGAGCAAGTCAGTGTCCATCAGTCAAATAGATATTTTCAGACACCAAACTGATACCATCTGACTCCAAACTCACTTTTTCCAACTCCTTTAGATGCCAACTATAACATATTTCAGAGCAGGCCCAAAATTCACAGCGCCTTCTATTTAAACCATAATAAAACAAATAATACGTAGTTATGTTCTAGCTGCGGGTCCAGTTCACACATTATGTTTAGCCCTATGTGAGGCGACCTCGAATCCCAAGTTTCGGCTCGATAGGTCATTCGGTGCCCGAGCAAAACCCTAATTGGTGCTGAAATTCCACTTTTTTCATTGCCTTGCTACGGGGTCCTTGAATGAGCAATCAAACAGGCTTGTTGGGGTCTGTCTCTATGGGCCGAGCCGGTTTCAACGCACCTAGTCTTGAGACTCTGGGACTTTTCTAAATGTCGTCCGTTTCGTTGAGGTCAAAATGAATTGAAAACATGGCAAATACACGATGCTTTTTATCGATCCGAGAACCTTCTAGAGCCATATAATTCACCGTGCACAATCGACCTGAGGTCTAGAACAGGTTTGTAAATTTTCAGAACTCTAGGTCTGACGGTTCTTTAAAAGTTGGAACAAAAGTAACTACTGCAGGCACTGTCTGCCTCTTAGCCCCTCAGTGTGTCCCTCCATCATTTCTGTGTCGGTGTGTATTTTTATTTTTTTTAATCTGATGGGATGAAGGACTGATTTACAGTTCATGAGGGTTGTCTATTCACATATATGAAGTTTTGGAAAGATTTGACATTTTTAACCCTTCGAAACAGCCCATTTGACACCAGTTATGGCACTTCCGGTTGTCACAGGAAGCTATAAATAAACACATATCATCACTGGAGTAGGCTGTTGCAGAATCCTGAGTTTTAAGTCTGTATGTTAAAAATTGACTGATTTACATAGGGCTGAATGCACTATTTCTCTCAAACTGCAGGTTGGCTATGGCAAACACTTTTAGGGTGATTTAACCACTTCCGGTTGCTCCAGGAAGCTTAGAATCGACACAGGTAGACCTCATGGTGGCCTGATGGACTGACATCAAAGACAGGTTCATAAGACATTCATAACCCACATAGGCTTTAGGTTGAATTTAGAGGTGCAGTCAATGTATTCCAATGGGGAGACATTTCATTGTAAACTATTTGATGTAAACACCTTCTTTTAACTGTTAAGGGTTAATGCCACAAGGTCAAGGTTAGGCTTGCACAGATCGGGAGGACCTTAGGATTGTTCCTGAGGTGAAATTGTGCTTCTAACCTTAACGGTTCTCTCTCTGTCTCCCAAAAGCAAATAAAATTGACATTGAGGTCAAAGGGTCATTCGTGTCCGTCTTCTTGTAACGGTCGCTGCGCTCAGACCGAGCGAGCTACGGTCAAGCGGGGCATCTCGTTGAACTCGGCACGGCCTGGAGATAATAGTAATGCCATTGCAGGCTTTGTGTGTCTTGAAGCACCGTACTTTTTCACTCCATCCTTCCTTTTTGTGTGTGTGTGTGTTTGTGTGAGAGAGCTTTTCTTTGACATCTGTTTGGAGAAATGACTGATTACAGTTCATGAGGGTTGTCTAATCACACAAGTGAAGTTTTGAAAAGATCTGACCTTATTACCCTTCAAACCTGACCCTATGGCACCATTTTAAGGTACTTCCAGTTGACATAGGAAGCTGAAAGTGAACACATACCCTCCTTGGGGTAGGCTCTTATATAATATTGAGTTTTAAGTCTTTATGTTAAGAACTGACTTATTTAAAGAGGGTTAAATGAGTGTCTGTTATTTCATAAAATCATATAAAATCACAGGATTCTCGCAGAGCATCGAGACCCACTTTAAAAATGTACGTCTGAACACACTGCAACTGGATCTGTGATTTTTTTGAAAAAAAAATTCCTCTTTGTGAACATCACCAAACGGTCAATGTACATTTTCTCTTAAATTACGATAGATAAATGGCTGGTTCTTTTTTTCCTGACACCGTATGCTTATGTACTTTGACATGAAGCGGTCAAATTAGCACCCTACTTGCGTTTTAACCCTTTAATCCCAGAAAAATGGCCATAACTCAAAAAGCGCCGAGGTCTCGACGCCATCTCGTTCGGGGCCAACTGCCCATTACTCCAAACCTACGCTCGCCGAGTTTCGTCTTCGAAATATTTTCAGTTTAGGAGAAAAGGCCGCGCTCGTTTGCCACGTACTCGTGCGCTTGCAATATGATTTATTTTCCCCCTTGTGGGAATTTTCGAGAATGCGGCAAAAAGTCAAAAATTTGTCATTTTTATAAAACGGAAACCGAAAGTCCGAGACGTTTTTTTGGGTGACTTCCTGAAAGAGCTCTCCGCCGCCCACGGCCCGACGCCGTCCGCGATTTTCTGCGACGTCGCAAGACGTCAGGTAAGGGACCGTACATTTGCAATGGGACTTTCTTCACTAACCATACGGCTCCCGTCTCAGACTTCCCTTAAGGTATGTAATACTCCCTCAGTTTAGTAATACTCTCTCAGTTTAGGAACACTCTCTCAGTTTAGTAATACAACCTCAGTTTAGTAATACTCTCTCAGTTTAGTAATATTCTCTCAGTTTTGGAATACAACCTCAGTTTAGTAATACTCTCTCAGTTTAGTAATACTACCTCAGTTTAGTAATACTCTCTCTGTTTAGTAATATTCTCTCAGTTTAGTAATACTCTCTCTGTTTAGTAATATTCTCTCAGTTTAGTAACATTCTCTCAGTTTAGTAATATTCTCTCAGTTTAGTAACACTCTCTCAGTTTAGTAAAACTGTCTCAGTTTAGTAATACTGTCTCAGTTTAGTAATACTCTCTCAGTTTAGGAACACTCTCTCAGTTTAGTAATACTCTCTCAGTTTAGTAATACTCTCTCAGTTTAGTAATACTCTCTCGGTTTAGTAATATTCTCTCAGTTTTGGAATACTCTCTCAGTTTAGTAATACTCTCTCAGTTTAGTAATACTCTCTCAGTTTAGTAATACTCTCTCAGTTGTGTAATATTCTCTCAGTTTTGGAATTCTCTCTCAGTTTAGTAATACTCTCTCAGTTTAGTAACACTCTCTCAGTTTAGTAATATTCTCTCGGTTTAGTAATACTCCCTCGGTTTAGTAATAATCTCTCAGTTTAGTAATACTCCCTCAGTTTAGTAATACTCTCTCAGTTTAGGAACACTCTCTCAGTTTAGTAATACTCTCTCAGTTTAGTTATACTCTCTCGGTTTAGTAATATTCTCTCAGTTTTGGAATACTCTCTCAGTTTAGTAATACTCTCTCAGTTTAGTAATACTCTCTCAGTTGAGTAATATTCTCTCAGTTTAGGAACACTCTCTCAGTTTAGTAATACTCTCTCAGTTTAGTAAAACTCTCTCGGTTTAGTAATACAACCTCAGTTTAGTAATACTCTCTCAGTTTAGTAATACTACCTCAGTTTAGTAATACTCTCTCTGTTTAGTAATATTCTCTCAGTTTAGTAATACTCTCTCTGTTTAGTAATATTCTCTCAGTTTAGTAACATTCTCTCAGTTTAGTAATATTCTCTCAGTTTAGTAACACTCTCAGTTTAGTAAAACTGTCTCAGTTTAGTAATACTGTCTCAGTTTAGTAATACTCTCTCGGTTCAGTAATATTCTCTCGGTTCAGTAATATTCTCTCAGTTTTGGAATACTCTCTCAGTTTAGTAATACTCTCTCAGTTTAGTAATACTCTCTCAGTTTAGTAATACTCTCTCAGTTGAGTAATATTCTCTCAGTTTTGGAATACTCTCTCAGTTTAGTAATACTCTCTCAGTTTAGTAACACTCTCTCAGTTTAGTAATACTCTCTCGGTTTAGTAATACTCCCTCGGTTTAGTAATAATCTCTCAGTTTAGTAATACTCCCTCAGTTTAGTAATACTCTCTCGGTTTAGTAATACTCTCTCAGTTTAGTAATATTCTCTCAGTTTAGTAATACTCTCTCAGTCTAGTAACACTCTCTCAGTTTAGTAATACTCTCTCAGTTTAGTAATACTCTCTCAGTTTAGTAATATTCTCTCAGTTTCGAAATATTCTCTCAGTTTAGTAATAATCTCTCAGTTTAGTAATACTCTCTCAGTTGAGCAATAATCTCTCCGTTCAGGTAATATTCTCTCAGTTTTGAAATACTCTCTCAGTTTAGTAATACTCTCTCAGTTTAGTAATACTCTCTCAGTTTAGTAATACTCTCTCCGTTGAGTAATATTCTCTCAGTTTAGGAACACTCTCTCAGTTTAGTAATACTCTCTCAGTTTAGTAAAACTCTCTCAGTTTAGTAATACAACCTCAGTTTAGTAATACTCTCTCAGTTTAGTAATACTCTCACAGTTTAGTAACAATCTCTCAGTTTAGCAATACTCTCTCAGTTTAGTAATACTCTCTCAGTTTAGTAAAACTCTCTCAGTTTAGTAATACAACCTCAGTTTAGTAATACTCTCTCAGTTTAGTAATATTCTCTCAGTTTAGTAATATTCTCTCAGTTTAGTAATAATCTCTCAGTTTAGCAATACTCTCTCAGTTTAGTAAAACTCTCTCGGTTTAGTAATACAACCTCAGTTTAGTAATACTCTCTCAGTTTAGTAAACCTCTCTCAGTTTAGTAAACCTCTCTCGGTTTAGTAATACAACCTCGGTTTAGTAATACAACCTCCGTTTAGTAATACTCTCTCAGTTTAGTAATACTCCCTCAGTTTAGTAATACTCTCTCAGTTTAGGAACACTCTCTCAGTTTAGTAATACTCTCTCTGTTTAGTAATATTCTCTCAGTTTAGTAATACTCTCTCTGTTTAGTAATATTCTCTCAGTTTAGTAACATTCTCTCAGTTTAGTAATATTCTCTCAGTTTAGTAATATTCTCTCAGTTTAGTAACACTCTCTCAGTTTAGTAAAACTGTCTCAGTTTAGTAATACTGTCTCAGTTTAGTAATACTCTCTCAGTTTAGGAACACTCTCTCAGTTTAGTAATACTCTCTCAGTTTAGTAATACTCTCTCAGTTTAGTAATACTCTCTCGGTTTAGTAATATTCTCTCAGTTTTGGAATACTCTCTCAGTTTAGTAATACTCTCTCAGTTTAGTAATACTCTCTCAGTTTAGTAATACTCTCTCAGTTGAGTAATATTCTCTCAGTTTTGGAATTCTCTCTCAGTTTAGCAATACTCTCTCAGTTTAGCAATACTCTCTCAGTTTAGTAAAACTCTCTCGGTTTAGTAATACAACCTCAGTTTAGTAATACTCTCTCAGTTTAGTAAACCTCTCTCAGTTTAGTAAACCTCTCTCGGTTTAGTAATACAACCTCGGTTTAGTAATACAACCTCCGTTTAGTAATACTCTCTCAGTTTAGTAATACTCTCTCAGTTTAGTAATACTCTCTCTGTTTAGTAATATTCTCTCAGTTTTGGAATACTCTCCCTGTTTAGTAATACTCTCTCAGTTTAGTAATACTCTCTCAGTTTAGTAATACTCTCTCAGTTGAGTAATATTCTCTCAGTTTTGGAATTCTCTCTCAATTTAGTAATACTCTCTCAGTTTAGTAACACTCTCTCAGTTTAGTAATACTCTCTCGGTTTAGTAATACTCCCTCGGTTTAGTAATAATCTCTCAGTTTAGTAATACTCCCTCAGTTTAGTAATACTCTCTCAGTTTAGTAAAACTCTCTCGGTTTAGTAATACAACCTCAGTTTAGTAATACTCTCTCAGTTTAGTAATACTCTCACAGTTTAGTAACAATCTCTCAGTTTAGCAATACTCTCTCAGTTTAGTAATACTCTCTCAGTTTAGTAAAACTCTCTCGGTTTAGTAATACAACCTCAGTTTAGTAATACTCTCTCAGTTTAGTAAACCTCTCTCAGTTTAGTAAACCTCTCTCGGTTTAGTAATACAACCTCGGTTTAGTAATACAACCTCCGTTTAGTAATACTCTCTCAGTTTAGTAAGGGAACTCCCCCCTCAATTGTACAAAATAACATGGCAACTTATTGGCACCGAGCGGACCATATACACAATGGGATTGTGTGGGATTTCACATTACATCCGGCGCTGTTTCGTCCAAAGTTGATGGCAAATGCCATATTGTAAATGAGCTGTGTAACACCCCAAAAATCCTATAGTGGGCGAGTGTTTTCTATCTAAATTTTTCATAGGCCTTTTGTAACGCAAGTCAAGACCCAAGAGTAAAATTTTGAGATTTTGAAAGTTTTGGCAAAAACTTATAACCCCCTTAAAAAAGTGCTTTCTGGACCTTTTTTCGAAATTCTTTCGAGTTTTATGTCAATTACACATGTGTAAGAACTGTATGAAAATACTTTTGTCAAATTTTATTAACATAATTTTTTGGACATTTTTATTTGGACTTAAGGAATTTGTTTTGTGCATTTGGAATGTGATTTCATAGGAAGTCAAAAGTCAAAAGTCAAAAATGTCAAAAATTTGGAAAAAACGTATCACCCCCTTTAAAAAAGTGCTTTCTGGACCGTTTTTCGAAATTCTTTCAATTTTTATGTCAATTACACATGTGTAAGAACTGTATGAAAATACTTTTGTCAAATTTTATTAACATAATTTTTAGGACATTTTTATTTGGACTTAAGGAATTTGTTTTGTGCATTTGGAATGTGATTTCATAGGAAGTCAAAAGTTATGTCAAAAATGTCAAAAATTTGGAAAAAACATATCACCCCCTTTAAAAAAGTGCTTTCTGGACCGTTTTTCGAAATTCTTTCGAGTTTAATGTCAATTACACATGTGTAAGAACTGTATGAAAGTACTTTAGTCACATTTTATTATCATAATTTTTTATAAATGTTTACTTGTACTTAAGGAATATGTTTTGTGCATTTGGAATGTGATTTCATAGGAAGTAAAAAATGTCAAAAATTTGGAAAAAACGTATCACCCCCTTCATAGTCGAAAATAACTTCTTTTTTTTAAAGGCCAAAATGAAGCATTTAAAACTGTATTGAAAATCGTGTGTGGTAACCCAAAACATGAAACAGAATATCTTTTGACTTTTTTTGAAAACCTCCATAAATCACTCAGGCCAGCACCCATTGATTTTTGCCCGTAGTATAGTGCTCCCAGATCGGGTATGGAAGTCTGGATCCCCCCTAAAAGCATTTAAGGCTCTGTGTGTCTTTAAGCACCATACTTTTTCATTCCATCCTTGCTGTGTGTGTCTGTGTGTCTGTGTGTGAGCTTTTCTTTGACATCTGATTAGAGAAATGACTGATTTACACTTCATGAGGGTTGCCTAATCACACACTTAAAGTTTTGGAAAGATCTGACTTTTTTAACCCTTTGAAACAGCACCTATGACCCCATTTTAAGGCACTTCCGGTTGGCACAGGAAGCTATACGTAAACACCTATCCTGATCGGGGTATGCTTTTACAGAATCCTGAGTTTTTAAGTCTATACGTTAAGAACTGACTGATTTACACAGGGTTGAATGCAGTATATATCACAAACTGCTGGTTGGGTAAAACACTTTTAGGGTGATTTTATCACTTCCGGTTGCTCCAGGAAGCTTAGAATCAACACAGGTAGACCTCATAGTGGCTTGATGGATTGTCATTGAAGACAGGTTCATAAGACATTCATAACCCACATAGGGTTTATTTAAAGAATGCACGTTACATTTGCATATGATTCAACAGTGAAAAACATCACATCATATTGCAAACATAACACACTGTTGAATCATATTGCAAACACACACTGTTATATTTGCAATATGATGTGTTGAATCATATTGCAAACATAACACACAGTGTTACATTTGTAATATGATGTGTTGAATCATATTGCAAACATAACACACAGTGTTACATTTGCAATATGATGTGTTGAATCATATTGCAAACATAACACACAGTGTTACATTTGTAATATGATGTGTTGAATCATATTGCAAACATAACACACAGTGTTACATTTGCAATATGATGTGTTGAATCATATTGCAAATGTAACGTGCATTCTTTAAATACTTTAGAAATACAAAATTGAACGTCCTGATGACCTCAGGATGGCCGGGCAGTGTTAGTGGTTCCTCTCCATCGCTCGTTGCATGGAAATTTCATCATGTCGATTTTGGTGATGGTACCCCCCCGTTGAAACATATTGCAAATGCACAAAAGTCAACTAGCAAGTCAGTATCCATCAGTCAATTGGATATTGTCAGACACCAATCTGATACCATCTGACACTAAACTCACTTTTTCCAACTCCTTTAGAAGCCAACTATAACATATTTCAGAGCAGGCCCAAAATTCACAGCGCCTTCCATTTAAACCATAATAAAACAAATAATACGTAGTTATGTTCTAGCTGCGGGTCCAGTTCTCACATTATGTTTAGCCCTATGTGAGGCGACCTCGAATCCCAAGTTTCGGCTCGATAGGTCATTCGGTGCCCGAGCAATACCTTAATTGGTGCTGAATATCCACTTTTTTCATTGCCTTGCTACGGGGTCCTTGAATGAGCAATCAAACAGGCTCGTTGGGGTCTGACTCTATGGGCCGAGCCGGTTTCAATGCACCTAGTCTTGAGACTCTGGGACTTTTCTAAATGTTGTCAGTTTCATTGAGCTGAAAATGAATTGAAAACATAGCAAATACACGAGGCTGTTTATCGGTCTGAGAACCTTCTAGAGCCACATAACTCACCGTGCACAATCAACCTGAGGTCTAGAACAGGTTTCCAAAGTTTCAGAACTCTAGGTCTGACGGTTCTTTAAAAGTTGGAACAAAAGTAACTACCACAGGCACTGTCTGCCTCTTAGCCCCTCAGTGTGTCCCTCCATCATTTCTGTTTGGGTGTGTAAATTTTTCTTTGAAATCTGATGGGACTAATGACTGATTTACAGTTCAGGAGGGTTGCCTAATCACAAATATGAAGTTTTGGAAAGATTTGACATTTTTAACCCTTCAAAACAGCCCATTTGACACCAATTATGGCACTTCCGGTTGGCACAGGAAGCTGTAAGTAAACACATATACTCACTGGAGTATGCTGTTACAGAATCCTGAGTTTTAAGTCTATATGTTAAAAATTGACTGATTTACATAGGGCTGAATGCACTATTTCTCTCAAATTGCAGGGTGCTTATTGCAAACACTTTTAGGGTGATTTTAACCACTTCCGGTTGCTCCAGGAAGCTTAGAATCGACACAGGTAGACCTCATGGTGGCCTGATGGACTGTCATCAAAGACAGGTTCATAAGACATTCATAACCCACATAGGCTTCAGGTTGAATTTAGAGGTGCAGTCAATGCATTCCAATGGGGAGACATGTCATTGTAAACTGTTTGATGTAAACACCTTCTTTTAACTGTCAAGGGTTAATGCCACAAGGTCAAGGTTAGGCTTGCACAGATCGGGAGGACCTTAAGAACATTCCTGAGGTGAAATTGTGTTTCTAACCTTAACGGTTCTCTCTCTGTCTCCCAAAAGCAAATAAAATTGACATTGAGGTCAAAAGGTCATTCGTGTCCGTTCTCTTGTAACGGTCGCTGCGCTCAGACCGAGCGAGCTACGGTCAAGCGGGGCATCCCGTTGAACTCGGCACGGCCTGGAGAATATGGTGATGTCATTTTAGTGGTGATTTCAGAATGCTATTTTGGTGCATTCATGGAAGGCGCTGTGAATTTTGGGCCTGCTCTGAAATATGTGATAGTTGGCTTCTAAAGGAGTTGTAAAAAGTGAGTTTGGAGTCAGATGGTATCAGTTTGGTGTCTGAAAATATCCAATTGACTGATGGACACTTGCTAGTTGACTTTTGTTGACACTTGCTAGTTGACTTGCTAGTTGACTTTTGTACATTTGCAATATGTTTCAACGCGGGGGTACCATGAGGAAAAAGCGACACGATGAAATTTCACGCAACGAGCGATGGAGAGGAACCACTATCACTGCCCGGCCATCCTGAGGTCATCAGGACGTTGACTTTTGTATTTCTAAGGTATTTAAAGAATGCACGTTACATTTGCAATATGATTCAACATCACATCATATTGCAAATGTAACGTGCATTTGCAATATGATGTGATGTTGAATCATATTGCAAATGTAACGTACATTCTCTTAAATACTTTAGAAATGCAAAAGTCAACGGTCTGATGACCTCAGGATGGCCGGGCAGTGATAGTGGTTCCTCTCCATCGCTCGTTTCGTGAAATTTCATCATGTCGCTTTTTCCTCATGGTACCTCCCCGTTGAAACATATTGCAAATGTACAAAAGTCAACGAGCAAGTCAGTGTCCATCAGTCAAATAGATATTTTCAGACACCAAACTGATACCATCTGACTCCAAACTCACTTTTTCCAACTCCTTTAGATGCCAACTATAACATATTTCAGAGCAGGCCCAAAATTCACAGCGCCTTCTATTTAAACCATAATAAAACAAATAATACGTAGTTATGTTCTAGCTGCGGGTCCAGTTCACACATTATGTTTAGCCCTATGTGAGGCGACCTCGAATCCCAAGTTTCGGCTCGATAGGTCATTCGGTGCCCGAGCAAAACCCTAATTGGTGCTGAAATTCCACTTTTTTCATTGCCTTGCTACGGGGTCCTTGAATGAGCAATCAAACAGGCTTGTTGGGGTCTGTCTCTATGGGCCGAGCCGGTTTCAACGCACCTAGTCTTGAGACTCTGGGACTTTTCTAAATGTCGTCCGTTTCGTTGAGGTCAAAATGAATTGAAAACATGGCAAATACACGATGCTTTTTATCGATCCGAGAACCTTCTAGAGCCATATAATTCACCGTGCACAATCGACCTGAGGTCTAGAACAGGTTTGTAAATTTTCAGAACTCTAGGTCTGACGGTTCTTTAAAAGTTGGAACAAAAGTAACTACTGCAGGCACTGTCTGCCTCTTAGCCCCTCAGTGTGTCCCTCCATCATTTCTGTGTCGGTGTGTATTTTTATTTTTTTAATCTGATGGGATGAAGGACTGATTTACAGTTCATGAGGGTTGTCTATTCACATATATGAAGTTTTGGAAAGATTTGACATTTTTAACCCTTCGAAACAGCCCATTTGACACCAGTTATGGCACTTCCGGTTGTCACAGGAAGCTATAAATAAACACATATCATCACTGGAGTAGGCTGTTGCAGAATCCTGAGTTTTAAGTCTGTATGTTAAAAATTGACTGATTTACATAGGGCTGAATGCACTATTTCTCTCAAACTGCAGGTTGGCTATGGCAAACACTTTTAGGGTGATTTAACCACTTCCGGTTGCTCCAGGAAGCTTAGAATCGACACAGGTAGACCTCATGGTGGCCTGATGGACTGACATCAAAGACAGGTTCATAAGACATTCATAACCCACATAGGCTTTAGGTTGAATTTAGAGGTGCAGTCAATGTATTCCAATGGGGAGACATTTCATTGTAAACTATTTGATGTAAACACCTTCTTTTAACTGTTAAGGGTTAATGCCACAAGGTCAAGGTTAGGCTTGCACAGATCGGGAGGACCTTAGGATTGTTCCTGAGGTGAAATTGTGCTTCTAACCTTAACGGTTCTCTCTCTGTCTCCCAAAAGCAAATAAAATTGACATTGAGGTCAAAGGGTCATTCGTGTCCGTCTTCTTGTAACGGTCGCTGCGCTCAGACCGAGCGAGCTACGGTCAAGCGGGGCATCTCGTTGAACTCGGCACGGCCTGGAGATAATAGTAATGCCATTGCAGGCTTTGTGTGTCTTGAAGCACCGTACTTTTTCACTCCATCCTTCCTTTTTGTGTGTGTGTGTTTGTGTGAGAGAGCTTTTCTTTGACATCTGTTTGGAGAAATGACTGATTACAGTTCATGAGGGTTGTCTAATCACACAAGTGAAGTTTTGAAAAGATCTGACCTTATTACCCTTCAAACCTGACCCTATGGCACCATTTTAAGGTACTTCCAGTTGACATAGGAAGCTGAAAGTGAACACATACCCTCCTTGGGGTAGGCTCTTATATAATATTGAGTTTTAAGTCTTTATGTTAAGAACTGACTTATTTAAAGAGGGTTAAATGAGTGTCTGTTATTTCATAAAATCATATAAAATCACAGGATTCTCGCAGAGCATCGAGACCCACTTTAAAAATGTACGTCTGAACACACTGCAACTGGATCTGTGATTTTTTTGAAAAAAAAATTCCTCTTTGTGAACATCACCAAACGGTCAATGTACATTTTCTCTTAAATTACGATAGATAAATGGCTGGTTCTTTTTTTCCTGACACCGTATGCTTATGTACTTTGACATGAAGCGGTCAAATTAGCACCCTACTTGCGTTTTAACCCTTTAATCCCAGAAAAATGGCCATAACTCAAAAAGCGCCGAGGTCTCGACGCCATCTCGTTCGGGGCCAACTGCCCATTACTCCAAACCTACGCTCGCCGAGTTTCGTCTTCGAAATATTTTCAGTTTAGGAGAAAAGGCCGCGCTCGTTTGCCACGTACTCGTGCGCTTGCAATATGATTTATTTTCCCCCTTGTGGGAATTTTCGAGAATGCGGCAAAAAGTCAAAAATTTGTCATTTTTATAAAACGGAAACCGAAAGTCCGAGACGTTTTTTTGGGTGACTTCCTGAAAGAGCTCTCCGCCGCCCACGGCCCGACGCCGTCCGCGATTTTCTGCGACGTCGCAAGACGTCAGGTAAGGGACCGTACATTTGCAATGGGACTTTCTTCACTAACCATACGGCTCCCGTCTCAGACTTCCCTTAAGGTATGTAATACTCCCTCAGTTTAGTAATACTCTCTCAGTTTAGGAACACTCTCTCAGTTTAGTAATACAACCTCAGTTTAGTAATACTCTCTCAGTTTAGTAATATTCTCTCAGTTTTGGAATACAACCTCAGTTTAGTAATACTCTCTCAGTTTAGTAATACTACCTCAGTTTAGTAATACTCTCTCTGTTTAGTAATATTCTCTCAGTTTAGTAATACTCTCTCTGTTTAGTAATATTCTCTCAGTTTAGTAACATTCTCTCAGTTTAGTAATATTCTCTCAGTTTAGTAACACTCTCTCAGTTTAGTAAAACTGTCTCAGTTTAGTAATACTGTCTCAGTTTAGTAATACTCTCTCAGTTTAGGAACACTCTCTCAGTTTAGTAATACTCTCTCAGTTTAGTAATACTCTCTCAGTTTAGTAATACTCTCTCGGTTTAGTAATATTCTCTCAGTTTTGGAATACTCTCTCAGTTTAGTAATACTCTCTCAGTTTAGTAATACTCTCTCAGTTTAGTAATACTCTCTCAGTTGTGTAATATTCTCTCAGTTTTGGAATTCTCTCTCAGTTTAGTAATACTCTCTCAGTTTAGTAACACTCTCTCAGTTTAGTAATATTCTCTCGGTTTAGTAATACTCCCTCGGTTTAGTAATAATCTCTCAGTTTAGTAATACTCCCTCAGTTTAGTAATACTCTCTCAGTTTAGGAACACTCTCTCAGTTTAGTAATACTCTCTCAGTTTAGTTATACTCTCTCGGTTTAGTAATATTCTCTCAGTTTTGGAATACTCTCTCAGTTTAGTAATACTCTCTCAGTTTAGTAATACTCTCTCAGTTGAGTAATATTCTCTCAGTTTAGGAACACTCTCTCAGTTTAGTAATACTCTCTCAGTTTAGTAAAACTCTCTCGGTTTAGTAATACAACCTCAGTTTAGTAATACTCTCTCAGTTTAGTAATACTACCTCAGTTTAGTAATACTCTCTCTGTTTAGTAATATTCTCTCAGTTTAGTAATACTCTCTCTGTTTAGTAATATTCTCTCAGTTTAGTAACATTCTCTCAGTTTAGTAATATTCTCTCAGTTTAGTAACACTCTCAGTTTAGTAAAACTGTCTCAGTTTAGTAATACTGTCTCAGTTTAGTAATACTCTCTCGGTTCAGTAATATTCTCTCGGTTCAGTAATATTCTCTCAGTTTTGGAATACTCTCTCAGTTTAGTAATACTCTCTCAGTTTAGTAATACTCTCTCAGTTTAGTAATACTCTCTCAGTTGAGTAATATTCTCTCAGTTTTGGAATACTCTCTCAGTTTAGTAATACTCTCTCAGTTTAGTAACACTCTCTCAGTTTAGTAATACTCTCTCGGTTTAGTAATACTCCCTCGGTTTAGTAATAATCTCTCAGTTTAGTAATACTCCCTCAGTTTAGTAATACTCTCTCGGTTTAGTAATACTCTCTCAGTTTAGTAATATTCTCTCAGTTTAGTAATTCTCTCTCAGTCTAGTAACACTCTCTCAGTTTAGTAATACTCTCTTAGTTTAGTAATACTCTCTCGGTTTAGTAATATTCTCTCAGTTTCGAAATATTCTCTCAGTTTAGTAATAATCTCTCAGTTTAGTAATACTCTCTCAGTTGAGCAATAATCTCTCCGTTCAGGTAATATTCTCTCAGTTTTGAAATACTCTCTCAGTTTAGTAATACTCTCTCAGTTTAGTAATACTCTCTCAGTTTAGTAATACTCTCTCCGTTGAGTAATATTCTCTCAGTTTAGGAACACTCTCTCAGTTTAGTAATACTCTCTCAGTTTAGTAAAACTCTCTCAGTTTAGTAATACAACCTCCGTTTAGTAATACTCTCTCAGTTTAGTAATACTCTCACAGTTTTGTAACAATCTCTCAGTTTAGCAATACTCTCTCAGTTTAGTAATACTCTCTCAGTTTAGTAAACTCTCTCGGTTTAGTAATACAACCTCAGTTTAGTAATACTCTCTCAGTTTAGTAAAACTCTCTCAGTTTAGTAACCTCTCTCGGTTTAGTAATACAACCTCGGTTTAGTAATACAACCTCCGTTTAGTAATACTCTCTCAGTTTAGTAATACTCCCTCAGTTTAGTAATACTCTCTCAGTTTAGGAACACTCTCTCAGTTTAGTAATACTCTCTCAGTTTAGTTATACTCTCTCGGTTTAGTAATATTCTCTCAGTTTAGTAATACTCTCTCTGTTTAGTAATATTCTCTCAGTTTAGTAACATTCTCTCAGTTTAGTAATATTCTCTCAGTTTAGTAATATTCTCTCAGTTTAGTAACACTCTCTCAGTTTAGTAAAACTGTCTCAGTTTAGTAATACTGTCTCAGTTTAGTAATACTCTCTCAGTTTAGGAACACTCTCTCAGTTTAGTAATACTCTCTCAGTTTAGTAATACTCTCTCAGTTTAGTAATACTCTCTCGGTTTAGTAATATTCTCTCAGTTTTGGAATACTCTCTCAGTTTAGTAATACTCTCTCAGTTTAGTAATACTCTCTCAGTTTAGTAATACTCTCTCAGTTGAGTAATATTCTCTCAGTTTTGGAATTCTCTCTCAGTTTAGCAATACTCTCTCAGTTTAGCAATACTCTCTCAGTTTAGTAAAACTCTCTCGGTTTAGTAATACAACCTCAGTTTAGTAATACTCTCTCAGTTTAGTAAACCTCTCTCAGTTTAGTAAACCTCTCTCGGTTTAGTAATACAACCTCGGTTTAGTAATACAACCTCCGTTTAGTAATACTCTCTCAGTTTAGTAATACTCTCTCAGTTTAGTAATACTCTCTCTGTTTAGTAATATTCTCTCAGTTTTGGAATACTCTCCCTGTTTAGTAATACTCTCTCAGTTTAGTAATACTCTCTCAGTTTAGTAATACTCTCTCAGTTGAGTAATATTCTCTCAGTTTAGGAATTCTCTCTCAGTTTAGTAATACTCTCTCAGTTTTAGTAACACTCTCTCAGTTTAGTAATACTCTCTCGGTTTAGTAATACTCCCTCGGTTTAGTAATAATCTCTCAGTTTAGTAATACTCCCTCAGTTTAGTAATACTCTCTCAGTTTAGTAAAACTCTCTCGGTTTAGTAATACAACCTCAGTTTAGTAATACTCTCTCAGTTTAGTAATACTCTCACAGTTTAGTAACAATCTCTCAGTTTAGCAATACTCTCTCAGTTTAGTAATACTCTCTCAGTTTAGTAAAACTCTCTCGGTTTAGTAATACAACCTCAGTTTAGTAATACTCTCTCAGTTTAGTAAACCTCTCTCAGTTTAGTAAACCTCTCTCGGTTTAGTAATACAACCTCGGTTTAGTAATACAACCTCCGTTTAGTAATACTCTCTCAGTTTAGTAAGGGAACTCCCCCCTCAATTGTACAAAATAACATGGCAACTTATTGGCACCGAGCGGACCATATACACAATGGGATTGTGTGGGATTTCACATTACATCCGGCGCTGTTTCGTCCAAAGTTGATGGCAAATGCCATATTGTAAATGAGCTGTGTAACACCCCAAAAATCCTATAGTGGGCGAGTGTTTTCTATCTAAATTTTTCATAGGCCTTTTGTAACGCAAGTCAAGACCCAAGAGTAAAATTTTGAGATTTTGAAAGTTTTGGCAAAAACTTATAACCCCCTTAAAAAAGTGCTTTCTGGACCTTTTTTCGAAATTCTTTCGAGTTTTATGTCAATTACACATGTGTAAGAACTGTATGAAAATACTTTTGTCAAATTTTATTAACATAATTTTTTGTACATTTTTATTTGGACTTCAGGAATTTGTTTTGTGCATTTGGAATGTGATTTCATAGGAAGTCAAAAGTCAAAAGTCAAAAATGTCAAATTTGGAAAAAACATATCACCCCCTTTAAAAAAGTGCTTTCTGGACCGTTTTTCGAAATTCTTTCAATTTTTATGTCAATTACACATGTGTAAGAACTGTATGAAAATACTTTTGTCAAATTTTATTAACATAATTTTTAGGACATTTTTATTTGGACTTAAGGAATTTGTTTTGTGCATTTGGAATGTGATTTCATAGGAAGTCAAAAGTCATAAGTCAAAAATGTCAAAAATTTGGAAAAAACATATCACCCCCTTTAAAAAGTGCTTTCTGGACCGTTTTTTCGAAATTCTTTCGAGTTTTATGTCAATTACACATGTGTAAGAACTGTATGAAAGTACTTTAGTCACATTTTATTATCATAATTTTTTATAAATGTTTACTTGTACTTAAGGAATATGTTTTGTATATTTGGAATGTGATTTCATAGGAAGTAAAAAATGTTAAAAATTTGGAAAAAACGTATCACCCCCTTCATAGTTGAAAATAACTTTTTTTTTTTAAAGGCCAAAATGAAGCATTTAAAACTGTATTGAAAATCGTGTGTGGTAACCCAAAACATGAAACAGAATATTTTTTGACTTTTTTTGAAAACCTCCATAAATCACTCAGGCCAGCACCCATTGATTTTTGCCCGTAGTATAGTGCTCCCAGAGCGGGTATGGAAGTCTGGATCCCCCCTAAAAGCATTTAAGGCTCTGTGTGTCTTTAAGCACCATACTTTTTCATTCCATCCTTGCTGTGTGTGTCTGTGTGTGTGTGTGTGAGCTTTTCTTTGACATCTGATTAGAGAAATGACTGATTTACACTTCATGAGGGTTGCCTAATCACACACTTAAAGTTTTGGAAAGATCTGACTTTTTTAACCCTTTGAAACAGCACCTATGACCCCATTTTAAGGCACTTCCGGTTGGCACAGGAAGCTATAAGTAAACACCTATCCTGATCGGGGTATGCTTTTACAGAATCCTGAGTTTTAAGTCTATACGTTAAGAACTGACTGATTTACACAGGGTTGAATGCACTATATATCACAAACTGCTGGTTGGGTAAAACACTTTTAGGGTGATTTTATCACTTCCGGTTGCTCCAGGAAGCTTAGAATCAACACAGGTAGACCTCATAGTGGCTTGATGGATTGTCATTGAAGACAGGTTCATAAGACATTCATAACCCACATAGGGTTTATTTAAAGAATGCACGTTACATTTGCATATGATTCAACAGTGAAAAACATCACATCATATTGCAAACATAACACACTGTTGAATCATATTGCAAACACACACTGTTATATTTGCAATATGATGTGTTGAATCATATTGCAAACATAACACACAGTGTTACATTTGCAATATGATGTGTTGAATCATATTGCAAACATAACACACAGTGTTACATTTGTAATATGATGTGTTGAATCATATTGCAAACATAACACACAGTGTTACATTTGTAATATGATGTGTTGAATCATATTGCAAACATAACACACAGTGTTACATTTGCAATATGATGTGTTGAATCATATTGCAAATGTAACGTGCATTCTTTAAATACTTTAGAAATACAAAATTGAACGTCCTGATGACCTCAGGATGGCCGGGCAGTGTTAGTGGTTCCTCTCCATCGCTCGTTGCGTGGAAATTTCATCATGTCGATTTTGGTGATGGTACCCCCCCGTTGAAACATATTGCAAATGCACAAAAGTCAACTAGCAAGTCAGTGTCCATCAGTCAATTGGATATTGTCAGACACCAAACTGATACCATCTGACACTAAACTCACTTTTTCCAACTCCTTTAGAAGCCAACTATAACATATTTCAGAGCAGGCCCAAAATTCACAGCGCCTTCCATTTAAACCATAATAAAACAAATAATACGTAGTTATGTTCTAGCTGCGGGTCCAGTTCTCACATTATGTTTAGCCCTATGTGAGGCGACCTCGAATCCCAAGTTCCGGCTCGATAGGTCATTCGGTGCCCGAGCAATACCTTAATTGGTGCTGAAAATCCACTTTTTTCATTGCCTTGCTACGGGGTCCTTGAATGAGCAATCAAACAGGCTCGTTGGGGTCTGACTCTATGGGCCGAGCCGGTTTCAATGCACCTAGTCTTGAGACTCTGGGACTTTTCTAAATGTTGTCAGTTTCGTTGAGCTGAAAATGAATTGAAAACATAGCAAATACACGAGGCTGTTTATCGGTCTGAGAACCTTCTAGAGCCACATAACTCACCATGCACAATCAACCTGAGGTCTAGAACAGGTTTCCAAAGTTTCAGAACTCTAGGTCTGACGGTTCTTTAAAAGTTGGAACAAAAGTAACTACCACAGGCACTGTCTGCCTCTTAGCCCCTCAGTGTGACCCTCCATCATTTCTGTTTGGGTGTGTAAATTTTTCTTTGAAATCTGATGGGACTAATGACTGATTTACAGTTCAGGAGGGTTGCCTAATCACAAATATGAAGTTTTGGAAAGATTTGACTTTTTTAACCCTTCAAAACAGCACATTTGACACCAATTATGGCACTTCCGGTTGGCACAGGAAGCTGTGAGTAAACACATATACTCACTGGAGTATGCTGTTACAGAATCCTGAGTTTTAAGTCTATATGTTAAAAATTGACTGATTTACATAGGGCTGAATGCACTATTTCTCTCAAATTGCAGGGTGCCTATTGCAAACACTTTTAGGGTGATTTTAACCACTTCCGGTTGCTCCAGGAAGCTTAGAATCGACACAGGTAGACCTCATGGTGGCCTGATGGACTGTCATCAAAGACAGGTTCATAAGACATTCATAACCCACATAGGCTTCAGGTTGAATTTAGAGGAGCAGTCAATGTATTCCTATGGGGCGAAATGTCATTGTAAATTGTTTGATGTAAACTCCTTCTTTTAACTGTGAAGGGTTAATGCCACAAGGTCAAGGTTAGGCTTGCACAAATCGGGAGGACCTTAGGATTGTTCCTGAGGTGAAATTGTGCTTCTAACCTTAACGGTTCTCTCTCTGTCTCCCAAAAGCAAATGAAATTGACATTGAGGTCAAAAGGTCATTTGTGTCCGTTCTCTTGTAACGGTAGCTGCGCTCAGACCGAGCGAGCTACGGTCAAGCGGGGCATCCCGTTGAACTCGGCACGGCCTGGAGAATATGGCGATGTCATTTTAGTGGTGATTTCAGAATGCTATTTTGGTGCATTCATGGAAGGCGCTGTGAATTTTGGGCCTGCTCTGAAATATGTGATAGTTGGCTTCTAAAGGAGTTGTAAAAAGTGAGTTTGGAGTCAGATGGTATCAGTTTGGTGTCTGAAAATATCCAATTGACTGATGGACACTTGCTAGTTGACTTTTGTTGACACTTGCTAGTTGACTTGCTAGTCGACTTTTGTACATTTGCAATATGTTTCAACGGGGAGGTACCATGAGGAAAAAGCGACATGATGAAATTTCACGCAACGAGCGTTGGAGAGGAACCACTATCACTGCCCGGCCATCCTGAGGTCATCAGGACGTTGACTTTTGTATTTCTAAAGTATTTAAAGAATGCACGTTACATTTGCAATATGATTCAACATCACATCATATTGCAAATGTAACGTGCATTTGCAATATGATGTGATGTTGAATCATATTGCAAATGTAACGTACATTCTCTTAAATACTTTAGAAATGCAAAAGTCAACGGTCTGATGACCTCAGGATGGCCGGGCAGTGATAGTGGTTCCTCTCCATCGCTCGTTTCGTGAAATTTCATCATGTCGCTTTTTCCTCATGGTACCTCCCCGTTGAAACATATTGCAAATGTACAAAAGTCAACGAGCAAGTCAGTGTCCATCAGTCAAATAGATATTTTCAGACACCAAACTGATACCATCTGACTCCAAACTCACTTTTTCCAACTCCTTTAGATGCCAACTATAACATATTTCAGAGCAGGCCCAAAATTCACAGCGCCTTCTATTTAAACCATAATAAAACAAATAATACGTAGTTATGTTCTAGCTGCGGGTCCAGTTCACACATTATGTTTAGCCCTATGTGAAGCGACCTCGAATCCCAAGTTTCGGCTCGATAGGTCATTCGGTGCCCGAGCAAAACCCTAATTGGTGCTGAAATTCCACTTTTTTCATTGCCTTGCTACGGGGTCCTTGAATGAGCAATCAAACAGGCTCGTTGGGGTCTGTCTCTATGGGCCGAGCCGGTTTCAACGCACCTAGTCTTGAGACTCTGGGACTTTTCTAAAGGTCGTCAGTTTCGTTGAGGTCAAAATGAATTGAAAACATGGCAAATACACGAGGCTTTTTATCGATCCGAGAACCTTCTAGAGTCATATAATTCACCGTGCACAATCGACCTGAGGTCTAGAACAGGTTTGTAAATTTTCAGAACTCTAGGTCTGACGGTTCTTTAAAAGTTGGAACAAAAGTAACTACTGCAGGCACTGTCTGCCTCTTAGCCCCTCAGTGTGTCCCTCCATCATTTCTGTGTCGGTGTGTATTTTTATTTTTTTTAATCTGATGGGATGAAGGACTGATTTACAGTTCATGAGGGTTGTCTATTCACATATATGAAGTTTTGGAAAGATTTGACATTTTTAACCCTTCGAAACAGCCCATTTGACACCAGTTATGGCACTTCCGGTTGTCACAGGAAGCTATAAATAAACACATATCATCACTGGAGTAGGCTGTTACAGAATCCTGAGTTTTAAGTCTGTATGTTAAAAAATGACTGATTTACATAGGGCTGAATGCACTATTTCTCTCAAACTGCAGGTTGGCTATGGCAAACACTTTTAGGGTGATTTAACCACTTCCGGTTGCTCCAGGAAGCTTAGAATCGACACAGGTAGACCTCATGGTGGCCTGATGGACTGACATCAAAGACAGGTTCATAAGACATTCATAACTCACATAGGCTTCAGGTTGAATTGAGAGGTGCAGTCAATGTATTCCTATGGGGCGATATGTCATTGTAAATTGTTTGATGTAAACACCAGCTTTTAACTGTTAAGGGTTAATGCCACAAGGTCAAGGTTAGGCTTGCACAGATCGGGAGGACCTTAGGATTGTTCCTGAGGTGAAATTGTGCTTCTAACCTTAACGGTTCTCTCTCTGTCTCCCAAAAGCAAATAAAATTGACATTGAGATCAAAGGGTCATTCGTGTCCGTCTTCTTGTAACGGTCGCTGCGCTCAGACCGAGCGAGCTACGGTCAAGCGGGGCATCTCGTTGAACTCGGCACGGCCTGGAGATAATAGTAATGCCATTGCAGGCTTTGTGTGTCTTTAAGCACCGTACTTTTTCACTCCATCATAGCTTTTTGTGTGTGTGTGTTTGTGTGAGAGAGCTTTTCTTTGACATCTGTTGGGAGAAATGACTGATTACAGTTCATGAGGGTTGTCTAATCACACAAGTGAAGTTTTGAAAAGATCTGACCTTATTACCCTTCAAACCTGACCCTATGGCACCATTTTAAGGTACTTCCAGTTGACATAGGAAGCTGAAATTGAACACATACCCTCCTTGGCGTAGGCTCTTATATAATATTGAGTTTTAAGTCTTTATGTTAAGAACTGACTTATTTAAAGAGGGTTAAATGAGTGTGTGTTATTTCATAAAATCATATAAAATCACAGGATTCTCGCAGAGCATCGAGACCCACTTTAAAAATGTACGTCTGAACACACTGCAACTGGATCTGTGATTTTTTGGAAAAAAAAATTCCTCTTTGTGAACATCACCAAACGGTCAATGTACATTTTCTCTTAAATTACGATAGATAAATGGCTGGTTCTTTTTTTCCTGACACCGTATGCTTATGTACTTTGACATGAAGCGGTCAAATTAGCACCCTACTTGCGTTTTAACCCTTTAATCCCAGAAAAATGGCCATAACTCAAAAAGCGCCGAGGTCTCGACGCCATCTCGTTCGGGGCCAACTGCCCATTACTCCAAACCTACGCTCGCCGAGTTTCGTCTTCGAAATATTTTCAGTTTAGGAGAAAAGGCCGCGCTCGTTTGTCACGTACTCGTGCGCTTGCAATATGATTTATTTTCCCCCTTGTGGGAATTTTCGAGAATGCGGAAAAAAGTCAAAAATGTGTCATTTTTATAAAACGGAAACCGAAAGTCCGAGACGTTTTTTGGGGTGACTTCCTGAAAGAGCTCTCCGCCGCCCACGGCCCGACGCCGTCCGCGATTTTCTGCGACGTCGCAAGACGTCAGGTAAGGGACCGTACATTTGCAATGGGACTTTCTTCACTAACCATACGGCTCCCGTCTCAGACTTCCCTTAAGGTATGCAAGCGCAAATGACAAGTCCGGACAGGTCGTTTCACTGAGCAGCCATTACGAACACAGGCTGTAAAACAGTGATTATTTGTAAGGATAACATCAAGGATAGCCTTTTCTGGGTTTTTGGAGTCATACCTTGTGGGATTGGTAATACTCTGAGAAAGATTTAGGGAGTCCCATTGTTTTTTGGACTTGGTCAGGTGGTTTCAGCATGTCCCAGTTTAGGTCACCTAGCAGGACAAATTCATACTTAGTGTAAGGGGCCAGGTAGGGTACAGGCCGGTGCTGATAACACCCAGCACCAGTCAACAAAGAGCTATTTGAAAGTTTACTGCGTAAAACCAGCAAATCAAATTGTTTGGGGACAGACTTGGTGGAGACAACCGAGCACTGAAGGTGATCCTTGGTAAAGATTGACACTCCACCACCTTTAGAAGATCTGTCTTGCCGAAAGATTATAACCAGAAAGTGTTCAAAACAGTCTCTCTTAACAACGTCTCAGTAATGACCAACACATATGGATTGGAGCTGTGAATCCACACTTTCAAATGATCAATTTTAGGTAATAAGCCTCTAGTGTTAACGGGGGTACCTGTACCAGACAGGGGGAGACAGGCCAGGGCAGACGGTGAACAGGTTGGCAGGTGGAATGCAAGCAGCAGTGCAGCAGGCAATGGGAGTAGGTGTCACACACACTTGGGAGAAGCTTTTTTTTGGAAGGCAGATTCCTTGTTGAAAATCCCAGCTAGCTAGCTAGCTAATGTAGCTAGCAAGTCTCTCTCCAACTTTTCCACTTGGAAAAGCAGGTCGTTAGCTAGCTATATCTTTGGAGTATCGGCGAATGGTCCTTTACGACGTCCAAACAAAGTTGTCCTGTGGCTGTTGTATTTTGGGGATTCTGAGGAGGATATCTTCTCTGCAAAGATGGAGGGGGATTCAAAGGCCTCTGTATTTGGGTGGGGAGGGGGCCTTTGTTACGCTCAAGAGTTTCACACCTCTCACTTCACACTTCACACTTCAGTGCTAATTTCAGTCAGATTCTTTCCTAGCAGCTTGGTAGCCTTATTTATGAAGCTTTATATAACAACATTACCTAGAGATGATTGTCTTTTACTTTTTGGCTTCAGAAAGTAGGTTCAGACTGAACATTACTCACTCAATGTTGTGTTGGTATTTCCAGGTTCCGCTGTGTTTCTTCTGCAGGTTTTGGCTTGTTCTACTTTTTTTTTCTCTTGATAGTACTTGGTAGTAATAGCCCATTCAGGTCATTTTGTCCAAAATCAAGGTTTTAGGCATGGAATTGTGAATTGGAATGAAGGTTTTGATGTTGAGGTTAGTAAGAAATTCAAGTTTATCTACATTTATCCAACTCTAATTCTATATTTTTGCAGAACTCAGGAGCCCTCTCTTTCCGGCTGGTATATAAAAAAAACACACTTTATGGAACAGCGGGGAATATGAACACACACACACACACACACACACACACACACACACACACACACACACACACACACACACACACACACACACACACACACACACACACACACACACACACACACACACACACACGATAACATACGCACTATACACACACGTACACATGGATTTTGTACTGTAGATATGTGGTAGTGGTGGAGTAGGGGCCTGAGGGCACACAGTCTGTTGTGAAATCTGTGAATGTATTGTAATCTTTTTAAATTGTATAAACTGCCTTAATTTTGATGGACCACAAGAAGAGTAGCTGCTGCCTTGGCAGGAATTAATGGGTATCCATAATAAACCCCAGGAAGAGTAGCTGCTGCCTTGGCAGGAACTAATGGGGATCCATAATAAACCCCAGGAAGAGTAGCTGCTGCCTTGGCAGGAACTAATGGGGATCCATAATAAACCCCAGGAAGAGTAGTTGCTGCCTTGGCAGGAACTAATGGGGATCCATAATAAATCCCAGGAAGACTAACTGCTGCCTTGGCAGGAACTAATGGGGATCCATAATAAACCCCAGGAAGAGTAGCTGCTGCCTTGACAGGAACTAATGGGGATCCATAATAAACCCCAGGAAGAGTAGCTGCTGCCTTGACAGGAACTAATGGGGATCCATAATAAACCCCAGGAAGAGTAGCTGCTGCCTTGGCAGAAACTAATGGGGATCCATAATAAACCCCAGGAAGAGTAGCTGCTGCCTTGGCAGAAACTAATGGGGATCCATAATAAACCCCAGGAAGAGTAGTTGCTGCCTTGGCAGGAACTAATGGGGATCCATAATAAACCCCAGGAAGAGTAGCTGCTGCCTTGGCAGAAACTAATGGGGATCCATAATAAACCCCAGGAAGAGTAGTTGCTGCCTTGGCAGGAACTAATGGGGATCCATAATAAACCCCAGGAAGAGTAGCTGCTGCCTTGACAGGAACTAATGGGGATCCATAATAAACCCCAGGAAGAGTAGCTGCTGCCTTGGCAGGAACTAATGAGGATCCATAATAAACCCCAGGAAGAGTAGCTGCTGCCTTGGCAGGAACTAATGAGGATCCATAATAAACCCCAGGAAGAGTAGCTGCTGACTTGGCAGGAACTAATGGGGATCCATAATAAACCCCAGGAAGAGTAGCTGCTGCCTTGGCAGGAACTAATGAGGATCCATAATAAACCCCAGGAAGAGTAGCTGCTGCCTTGGCAGGAAGTAATGAGGATCCATAATAAACCCCAGGAAGAGTAGCTGCTGCCTTGGCAGGAACTAATGAGGATCCATAATAAACCCCAGGAAGAGTAGCTGCTGCCTTGGCAGGAACTAATGAGGATCCATAATAAACCCCAGGAAGAGTAGCTGCTGCCTTGGCAGAAACTAATGGGGATCCATAATAAACCCCAGGAAGAGTAGCTGCTGCCTCGGCAGGAACTAATGGGGATCCATAATAAACCCCAGGAAGAGTAGCTGCTGCCTTGGCAGGAACTAATGGGGATCCATAATAAACCCCAGGAAGAGTAGCTGCTGCCTTGGCAGGAACTAATGGGGATCCATAATAAACCCCAGGAAGAGTAGCTGCTGCCTTGGCAGAAACTAATGGGGATCCATAATAAACACATGGATGCCCTTAGTTTGAAGATGTAATCCGGAGGTGTTTTATACAACATCCTTCTGCGTGTTCTCTTTTCGACTCCCTCTGCATATTTGCAATCAAACGCCAGAATTGTCTCAATGTCCTTAGCTATCATACTCGAATTCCACTGGGCATTCCACTGATTTTAAAACCCGGTCCCCAAGAAAGTGGAGAGCAACACTTTGATATCTTTAAAAAAAAGCAGCGTTCGAAAGGATTACCTAAAAATACTAATCCGAACTCATCTCTCGGCATGTCCAGCCCACTCATTATCTCAGCCAATCATGGTAGCGGAAAGGTTCGTGTCAATTTCCTTGGCTAAACCAACTAGGCTCGTAATTTAACAATTTTATTCGTATTTACAGATGACAAAATTGCATTTTGATAAAAAATAAAGTTTCCGTTCAAATAGTTTCCTGAAATTAGTCACATATTGTTGCTAACTCTTTAAGTGTCTCTTCACCATTCTCAATCTCTATCTCTCTGTCCTCCTCCAGACTCTTTGTCCTCTGGTTGGGACAGTTGACACCCTGGATCTATCCTTTCTCTCTCCCCTTCCAGACTGTCTCCAGTGAGGCTGTCTTCCAAGAGGACTATGTTGTTGCTTTGGGAGACACCTTGTCTCTCTCTGTCTGTCTCTGTCTCGCTGACCCTAACCCTGTTTCTCTGACCCTAACCTTGTGTCTCTGACCCTAACCCTGTCTCTCTGACCCTAACCCTGTCTCGCTGACCCTAACCCTGTCTCTCTGACCCTAACCCGGTCTCTCTGACCCTAACCCTGTCTCTCTGACCCTAACCCTGTCTCTCTGACCCTAACCCGGTCTCTCTGACCCTAACCCTGTCTCTCTGACCCTAACCCTGTCTCTCTGACCCTAACCCTGTCTCTCTGACCCTAACCCTGTCTCTCTGACCCTAACCCTGTCTCGCTGACCCTAACCCTGTCTCTCTGACCCTAACCCTGTCTCTCTGACCCTAACCCTGTCTCTCTGACCCTAACCCTGTCTCTCTGACCCTAACCCTGTCTCTCTGACCCTAACCCGGTCTCTCTGACCCTAACCCTGTCTCTCTGACCCTAACCTTGTGTCTCTGACCCTAACCCTGTCTCGCTGACCCTAACCCGGTCTCTCTGACCCTAACCCTGTCTCTCTGACCCTAACCCTGTCTCTCTGACCCTAACCCTGTCTCTCTGACCCTAACCTTGTGTCTCTGACCCTAACCCTGTCTCGCTGACCCTAACCCTGTCTCTCTGACCCTAACCCTGTCTCTCTGACCCTAACCCTGTCTCTCTGACCCTAACCCTGTCTCTCTGACCCTAACCCTGTCTCTCTGACCCTAACCCTGTCTCTCTGACCCTAACCCTGTCTCTCTGACCCTAACTTTGTCTCTCTGACCCTAACCCTGTCTCTCTGACCCTAACCCTGTCTCGCTGACCCTAACCTTGTCTCTCTGACCCTAACCCTGTCTCTCTGACCCTAACCCTGTCTCTCTGACCCTAACCCTGTCTCTCTGACCCTAACCTTGTCTCTCTGACCCTAACCCTGTCTCGCTGACCCTAACCCTGTCTCGCTGACCCTAACCTTGTCTCTCTGACCCTAACCCTGTCTCTCTGACCCTAACCCTGTCTCTCTGACCCTAACCCTGTCTCTCTAACCCTAACTTTGTCTCTCTGACCCCAACCCTGTCTCTCTGACCCTAACCCTGTCTCTCTAACCCTAACTTTGTCTCTCTGACCCTAACCCTGTCTCTCTGACCCTAACCCTGTCTCTCTGACCTTAACCCTGTCTCTCTGACCCTAACCCTGTCTCTCTGACCCTAACCCTGTCTCTCTGACCCTAACCCTGTCTCTCTGACCCTAACTTTGTCTCTCTGACCCTAACCCTGTCTCTCTGACCCTAACCCTGTCTCTCTAACCCTAACCCTGTCTTTCTCCCCATCCAGACTCTGTGTCCAGTGAGGTTGTGTTCCTGGAGGACTACGTGGTTCCTACGGGAGACACCCTGGATCTGTCCTGTAACACTGACGCCCAACCTGTCCTCTGGTTTAAGGATGGCAGTAGTGTGTTGCCTAGCAACCGGAATCGGCTGGTCCAGAGGGATCTACGCATCACCAACGTGTCGTACGAGGACTCCGGTGTGTACTCCTGCCGCGTCACCCACGGCAACACACTGCTCAGCAACTACACAATCAGAGTGACAGGTGAGAGACGGACCTCTATCTCCTCTCCTCTCCATCTCTTCTCCCCATCTCCCCTCTCCATTACCCCTCTCTCTCGCTCCCTCTTTCTCTCTCTCTCTTGCTCTCTCTCTCTCTCAATTCAATTCAAAGGGCTTTATTGGCATGGGAAAAATATGTTTCCATTGCCAAAGCAAGTGAAACAGATAATAAACAAATGTGAAAAAAACATGAAAAAAATGAACAGTAAATTTATAATGGTTTTCGTTCTTCACTGGTTGTCCTTTTCTTGTTGCAACAGGTCAAAAATCTTGCTGCAGTGATGGCACACTATGGTGTTTCATCTAATAGATAAGGGAGTTGATCAAAATTGGGTTTCTTTTCAAAATCTTTGTGGGTCTGTGTAATCTGAGGGAAATATGTGTCTCTAATATGGTCATAGGCAGGAGGTTAGGAAGTGCAGCTCAGTTTCCACCTCATTTTGTGGGCAGTGAGCACATAGCCTGTCTTCTCTTGAGAGCCAGGTCTGCCTATGGCGGCCTTTCTCAATAGCAAGGCTATGCTCACTGAGTCTGTACATAGTCAAAGCTTTCCTTCATGTTTGGTCAGTCACAGTGGTCAGGTATTCTGCCAAAATATCATTCTAGTTTGTTCTGTTTTTTTGTTAATTCTTTCCAATGTGTCAAGTAATTATCTTTTTGTTTTCTCTTGAATTGGTTGGGTCTAATTGTGTTGCTGTCCTGGGGGTCTGTTTGTGTTTGTGAACAGAGCCCCAGGACCAGTTTGCTTAGGGGGCTCTTCTCCAGGTTCATCTCTCTGTAGGTGATGGCTCTGTCATGGAAGGTTTGGGAATCGCTTCCTTTTAGGTGGTTGTAAATTGTAATGTCTCTTTTTGGGGATTTTGATAATTAGAGGGTATCGGCCTAATTCTGCTCTGCATTATTTGGTGTTCTACGTTGTACCAGAGGATATTTTAGCAGAATTCTGCATGCAGAGTCTCAATTTGGTGTTTGTCCCATTTTGTGTATTCTTGGTTGGTGAGCGGACCCCAGACCTCACAACCATAAAGGGCAATGGGTTCTATAACTGATTCAAGTATTTTTGGCCAGATCCTAATTAGTATGTCTAATTTTATGTTCCTTTTGATGGCATGGACGGCCCTTCTTGCCTCGTCTCTCAGATCGTTCACAGCTTTGTGGAAGTTACCTGTGGCACTGATGTTTACACCAAGGTATGTATCATTTTTTGTGTGCTCTAGGGCAACAGCGTCCAGATGGAATTTGTATTTATGGTCCTGGAAACTGGACCTTTCTAGGAACACCATTATTTTTGTCCTACTGAGATTTACTATCAGGGCTCAGGTCTGACAGAATCTGTGCAGAAGATCTAGGTGCTGCTGTAGGCCCTCCTTGGTTGGGGACAGAAGCACCAGATCATCAGCAAACAGTAGACATTTGACTTCGGATTCTAGTAGGGTGAGGCCGGGTGCTGCAGACGGTTCTAGTGCCCTCGCCAGTTCGTTGATATATTTAAATTCAACCTTTATTTAACTAGGCAGGTCAGTTAAGAACAAATTAGTATTTACAATGACGGCCTACCAGGGAACAGTGGGTTAACTGACTTGTTCAGGGGCAGAACAACAGATTTTTAACTTGTCAGCTCGGGGATTCAATCTAGCAACCTTTCGGTTACTGGCCCAACGCTCTAACCACTAGGCTACCTGACACCCCATATATATGTTGAAGAGGGTGGGGGTGCACCCCTGTCTCACCCCATCGCCCTGTGGAAAGAAATCTGTGTTTTTTGCCAATTTTAACCGCACACTTGTTGTTTGTGTACATGTATTTGATAATTTCTTGTGTTTTTCCCCAAACACCACTTTCCATCCATTTGTATAGCAGACCATCATGCCTAATTTAGTCAAAAGCTTTTTTGTCTGGAAGTAGCTAGATAGCAAGCTAGCCGACTTTAGCCCGTTAGCTTGGGTGCTTGGTTGGGACAGGCATGCATTGGCAGGTAAGCTGCAGAAGGATGAGGAGGCTACAATTCCCCATCGTTTATCAGTGCAATTTTGACAGCCAACTAGCTAAAACAGTTTTTTAAAAGTTTTTTTATAATATGTTTATTATTTTCCAATAAAAAATAAATATAAAAAGACAGCGATACAAACATTGACATTCATTGTACTGTTGAATGGGATGGCCAATTTAGAGGACAAAACAAAACTTAAATCACACATACACAAAATAAAACAAAATCCTATTAGGTGGTACATGTATAAGAAGACAGCATATAGTCATTACAAGCCGTGTAGTTAAGACCAAATAAATATTGAGTGGAGTACAGCACAGAGTAGCAGCAGATCATCAACCCAGTTATGAAGCGGGACTAGACCATTTATCCAGTATCGGCTGCCATGTTTTGTAAAACATTGGACTTCTATTGGAGGTATTGTATCGAATATTTTCCATATGTATTATATTCCCTAAATCCAGTAACCACATTTCAAAGGCAGGTACAGTCTCCAATTTCCAAAATTGCAATATGAGCCTTTTGGCTAATAGAGTACAAAGAGACACAGCTTTCCCTTCCTGGTTATTCCCATCAACTGTACCAAACAGAGAGACAGCTTTCCCCTCCTGGTTATTCCCATCAACTGTACCAAACAGAGAGACAGCTTTCCCTTCCTGGTTATTCCCATCAACTGTACCAAACAGAGAGACAGCTTTCCCCTCCTGGTTATTCCCATCAACTGTACCAAACAGAGAGACAGCTTTCCCCTCCTGGTTATTCCCATCAACTGTACCAAACAGAGAGACAGCTTTCCCCTCCTGGTTATTCCCATCAACTGTAACCAAACAGAGAGACAGCTTTCCCCTCCTGGTTATTCCCATCAACTGTAACCAAACAGAGAGACAGCTTTCCCCTCCTGGTTATTCCCATCAGCTGTACCAAACAGAGAGACAGCTTTCCCTTCCTGGTTATTCCCATCAACTGTACCAAACAGAGAGACAGCTTTCCCCTCCTGGTTATTCCCATCAACTGTACCAAACAGAGAGACAGCTTTCCCCTCCTGGTTATTCCCATCAACTGTACCAAACAGAGAGACAGCTTTCCCCTCCTGGTTATTCCCATCAACTGTACCAAACAGAGAGACAGCTTTCCCCTCCTGGTTATTCCCATCAACTGTACCAAACAGAGAGACAGCTTTCCCTTCCTGGTTATTCCCATCAACTGTACCAAACAGAGAGACAGCTTTCCCTTCCTGGTTATTCCCATCAACTGTAACCAAACAGAGAGACAGCTTTCCCCTCCTGGTTATTCCCATCAACTGTACCAAACAGAGAGACAGCTTTCCCCTCCTGGTTATTCCCATCAACTGTAACCAAACAGAGAGACAGCTTTCCCTTACTGGTTATTCCCATCAACTGTAACCAAACAGAGAGACAGCTTTCCCCTCCTGGTTATTCCCATCAACTGTACCAAACAGAGAGACAGCTTTCCCTTCCTGGTTATTCCCATCAACTGTACCAAACAGAGAGACAGCTTTCCCCTCCTGGTTATTCCCATCAACTGTACCAAACAGAGAGACAGCTTTCCCCTCCTGGTTATTCCCATCAACTGTACCAAACAGAGAGACAGCTTTCCCCTCCTGGTTATTCCCATCAACTGTAACCAAACAGAGAGACAGCTTTCCCCTCCTGGTTATTCCCATCAACTGTAACCAAACAGAGAGACAGCTTTCCCCTCCTGGTTATTCCCATCAGCTGTACCAAACAGAGAGACAGCTTTCCCTTCCTGGTTATTCCCATCAACTGTACCAAACAGAGAGACAGCTTTCCCCTCCTGGTTATTCCCATCAACTGTACCAAACAGAGAGACAGCTTTCCCTCCTGGTTATTCCCATCAACTGTACCAAACAGAGAGACAGCTTTCCCCTCCTGGTTATTCCCATCAACTGTACCAAACAGAGAGACAGCTTTCCCCTCCTGGTTATTCCCATCAACTGTACCAAACAGAGAGACAGCTTTCCCTTCCTGGTTATTCCCATCAACTGTACCAAACAGAGAGACAGCTTTCCCTTCCTGGTTATTCCCATCAACTGTAACCAAACAGAGAGACAGCTTTCCCCTCCTGGTTATTCCCATCAACTGTACCAAACAGAGAGACAGCTTTCCCCTCCTGGTTATTCCCATCAACTGTAACCAAACAGAGAGACAGCTTTCCCTTACTGGTTATTCCCATCAACTGTAACCAAACAGAGAGACAGCTTTCCCCTCCTGGTTATTCCCATCAACTGTACCAAACAGAGAGACAGATTTCCCCTCCTGGTTATTCCCATCAACTGTACCAAACAGAGAGACAGCTTTCCCTTCCTGGTTATTCCCATCAACTATACCAAACAGAGAGACAGCTTTCCCCTCCTGGTTATTCCCATCAACTGTACCAAACAGAGAGACAGCTTTCCCCTCCTGGTTATTCCCATCAACTGTAACCAAACAGAGAGACAGCTTTCCCCTCCTGGTTATTCCCATCAGCTGTACCAAACAGAGAGACAGCTTTCCCTTCCTGGTTATTCCCATCAACTGTACCAAACAGAGAGACAGCTTTCCCCTCCTGGTTATTCCCATCAACTGTACCAAACAGAGAGACAGCTTTCCCCTCCTGGTTATTCCCATCAACTGTACCAAACAGAGAGACAGCTTTCCCCTCCTGGTTATTCCCATCAACTGTACCAAACAGAGAGACAGCTTTCCCCTCCTGGTTATTCCCATCAACTGTACCAAACAGAGAGACAGCTTTCCCTTCCTGGTTATTCCCATCAACTGTACCAAACAGAGAGACAGCTTTCCCTTCCTGGTTATTCCCATCAACTGTAACCAAACAGAGAGACAGCTTTCCCCTCCTGGTTATTCCCATCAACTGTACCAAACAGAGAGACAGCTTTCCCCTCCTGGTTATTCCCATCAACTGTAACCAAACAGAGAGACAGCTTTCCCTTACTGGTTATTCCCATCAACTGTACCAAACAGAGAGACAGCTTTCCCCTCCTGGTTATTCCCATCAACTGTACCAAACAGAGAGACAGATTTCCCCTCCTGGTTATTCCCATCAACTGTACCAAACAGAGAGACAGCTTTCCCTTCCTGGTTATTCCCATCAACTGATACCAAACAGAGAGACAGCTTTCCCCTCCTGGTTATTCCCATCAACTGTACCAAACAGAGAGACAGCTTTCCCCTCCTGGTTATTCCCATCAACTGTAACCAAACAGAGAGACAGCTTTCCCCTCCTGGTTATTCCCATCAACTGTAACCAAACAGAGAGACAGCTTTCCCCTCCTGGTTATTCCCATCAGCTGTACCAAACAGAGAGACAGCTTTCCCTTCCTGGTTATTCCCATCAACTGTACCAAACAGAGAGACAGCTTTCCCCTCCTGGTTATTCCCATCAACTGTACCAAACAGAGAGACAGCTTTCCCCTCCTGGTTATTCCCATCAACTGTACCAAACAGAGAGACAGCTTTCCCCTCCTGGTTATTCCCATCAACTGTACCAAACAGAGAGACAGCTTTCCCCTCCTGGTTATTCCCATCAACTGTACCAAACAGAGAGACAGCTTTCCCTTCCTGGTTATTCCCATCAACTGTACCAAACAGAGAGACAGCTTTCCCTTCCTGGTTATTCCCATCAACTGTAACCAAACAGAGAGACAGCTTTCCCCTCCTGGTTATTCCATCAACTGTACCAAACAGAGAGACAGCTTTCCCCTCCTGGTTATTCCCATCAACTGTACCAAACAGAGAGACAGCTTTCCCTTCCTGGTTATTCCCATCAACTGTACCAAACAGAGAGACAGCTTTCCCCTCCTGGTTATTCCCATCAACTGTACCAAACAGAGAGACAGCTTTCCCTTCCTGGTTATTCCATCAACTGTACCAAACAGAGAGACAGCTTTCCCATTCCTGGTTATTCCCATCAACTGTAACCAAAACAGAGAGACAGCTTTCCCATTCCTGTTATTCCCATCAACTGTACCAAACAGGAGAGACAGCTTTCCTCCTCCTGTTATCCCATCAACTGTAACCAAACAGAGAGACAGCTTTCCCCTTCCTGGTTATTTCCCATCCACTGTAACAAACAGAGAGACAGCCCTTTCCCCTCCTGGTTATTCCCACTCAACTGTACCAAACAGAGAGACAGCTTTTCCCTCCTGGTTATTCCCATCAACTGTACCAAACAGAGAGACAGCTTTCCCCTCCTGGTTATTCCCATCAACCTGTACCAAAACAGAGAGACAGCTTTCCCTTCCTGGTTATTCCCATCAACTGTACCCAAACAGAGAGACAGCTTTCCGCCTCCTGGTTATTCCCATCCACTGTACCAAACAGAGAGACAGCTTTTCCCCTTTCCCCTGGTTATTCCCATCCACTTGTACCAAACAGAGAGACAGCTTTCCCTTCCTGGTTATTCCCCATCAACTGTACCAAACCAGAGAGACAGCTTCCCTTCCTGGTTATTCCCATCAACTGTACCAAAGAGAGACAGCTTTCCCTTCCTGTTATTCCATCAACTGTAACCAAACAGAGAGACAGCTTTCCCTTCCTGGTTTTCCCATCAACTGTAACCAAACAGAGAGACAGCTTTCCCTACTGGTTATTCCTATCAACTGTACCAAACAGAGAGACAGCTTTCCTTCCTGGTTATTCCCATCAACTGTACCAAACAGAGAGACAGCTTCCCCCTCCTGGTTATTCCCATCAACTGTAACCAAACAGAGAGACAGCTTTCCTTCCTGGTTATTCCCATCAACTGTACCAAACAGAGAGACAGCCTTCCCTTCCTGGTTATTCCCATCAACTGTACCAAACAGAGACAGCTTTCCCTTCCTGGTTATTCCCATCAACTGTACCAAACAGAGAGACAGCCTTCCCTCCTGGTTATTCCCATCAACTGTACCAAACAGAGAGACAGCTTTCCCTTCCTGGTTATTCCCATCAACTGTACCAAACAGAGAGACAGCTTTCCCCTCCTGGTTATTCCCATCAACTGTAACCAAACAGAGAGACAGCTTTCCCCTCCTGGTTATTCCCATCAACTGTACCAAACAGAGAGACAGCTTTCCCCTCCTGGTTATTCCCATCAACTGTACCAAACAGAGAGACAGCTTTCCTTCCTGGTTATTCCCATCAACTGTAACCAAACAGAGAGACAGCTTTCCCTTCCTGGTTATTCCCATCAACTGTAACCAACCAGAGAGACAGCTTTCCCCTACTGGTTATTCCCATCAACTGTAACCAAACAGAGAGACAGCTTTCCCTTCCTGGTTATTCCCATCAACTGTAACCAACAGAGAGACAGCTTTCCCTTCCTGGTTATTCCCATCAACTGTACCAAACAGAGAGA
>NW_024059170.1:10000-40068 GCF_016432855.1 Salvelinus namaycush | reverse complement strand
GTAGATATGGGAGTTTATTAAAATTGGGTTTGTTTTCAAATTCTTTGTGGATCTGTGTAATCTGAGGGAAATATGTCTCTCTAATATGGTCATACATTGGGCAGGAGGTTAGGAAGTGCAGCTCAGTTCCCACCTCATTTTGTGTTTTTTGTAATCTGAGGGAATTTGTTGTCTGTATTTGATCATTTCATTAAGGATACCATCAACACCACAGGCCTTTTTGGGTCTCTCTCTCTCTCTCTCTCTCTCTCTCTCTCTCTCTCTCTCTCTCTCTCTCTCTCTCTCTCTCTCTCTCTCTCTCTCTCTCTCTCTCTCTCTCTCTCTCTCTCTCTCTCTCTCTCTCTCTCTCTCTCTCTCTCTCTCTCTCTCTCTCTCTCTCTCTCTCTCTCTCTCTCCTCTCTCTCTCTCTCTCTCTCTCTCTCTCTCTCTCTCTCTCTCTCTCTCTCTCTCTCTCTCTCTCTCTCTCTCTCTCTCTCTCTCTCTCTCTCTCTCTCTCTCTCTCTCTCTCTCTCTCTCTCTCTCTCTCTCTCTCTCTCTCTCTCTCTCTCTCTCTCTCTCTCTCTCTCTCTCTCTCTCTCTCTCTCTCTCTCTCTCTCTCTCTCGAGAAAGAGATGAGGGGGAAGATAGGAAGCCACCAGCAGAGAGAGAGATTTAATTGTTTATTTCACTCTTGTATATTATCTACTTCACTTGCTTTGGCAATGTTAACACACGTTTCCCATACCAATAAAACCCCTTGAATTGAATTGAGAGAGAGCTTCATTTAGCAATCATTTAGCTGAATTTCTCAGAGATCAAATTATATTTTAACAAAATAATGCTGCCTGGGTGCTAATCTTACCTGTTTCTAACTACAGAAATGATTTCAGAGCATTCTGAGATGGTGGATGTCATGGCCTGCTGAAATGACATGGAGCGACCCAGATGGGTTACTGTAATAACATGGAACGACCCAGATGGGTTACTGTAATCACATGGAACGACCCAGATGGGTGGCTGTAATAACATGGAACGACCCAGATGGGTGACTGTAATAACATGGAACGACCCAGATGGGTGACTGTAATAACATGGAACGACCCAGATGGGTGACTGTAATAACATGGAACGACCCAGATGGGTGACTGTAATAACATGGAACGACCCAGATGGGTGACTGTAATAACATGGAACGACCCAATGGGTGACTAATAACATGGAACGACCCAGATGGGTGACTGTAATAACATGGAACGACCCAGATGGGTGACTGTAATAACATGGAACGACCCAGATGGGTGACTGTAATAACATGGAACGACCCAGATGGGTTACTGTAATCACATGGAACGACTCTAGCGCCCGCAGCGCAGGCTGTGATCACTAGTGTTTAGTGTGCAGCCATAGGTTAAGTCCTGAGATTACAGACTAGTACTAAAACACTTGAAGGAGGCATAGCCAACAAGTTACTATATCATTGTGTTTACTTGATAGCTACCTACACAAATAGCTAGCTAGAACAAAGTGTTAATAAGATTTTTTTAAACAATTTAAAAGATTTAAAAGCAATAGAAATAAAGGTTCTCCAGTAGGCGTCTACAGAGGGAGCTAAGAGCTGCGTTGTCAGTCGTTTCCCAGCAGCCTCAGTAAAAAGGCAGATCCTCAGGAGGACTTAGCATAGACACGTTGCCAAACCTTGTACTGATGTCCTAGCGGCACTATGGGCGTTGTGTTATGTATGAATGTTGTATACCTCTTCTTTAATATGGCTTCTGTCATGCAGAAATAATGTGTGTTAGTTATGTTGAAGGAGAAGAAGAAAGAAAAAATGAATCGAGCCTGAACACTTTCCTCCAACCACCGAGTCACAGATCAATGTGACTGCTCTAGTTGTTCCTGCATACGCTGCCTGACACGCTGGCTGGGCTCCCTGACGTGCTGGCTGGGCTCCCTGACGTGCTGGCTCGGCTGTTGACGTCGATTAGACTGAACACGCAGCCATCAACACGGAGACGGAAAACGTCACTCAAACACAAAATGGGAATTTATTTTAGGTCCCCCACGAGGATAGAAGAACAACGTGTGTGTGTGTGTGGTGTGTGTGTTGGTGTGTGTGTGTGTTTGTGTTTGTGTGTGTTTGTGTTTGTGTGTGTGTTGGTGTGTGTGTGTGGTGTGTGTGTGTTGCTGCCTGTACTGTCAGTTCTCAGCCAGCTCTAAACAGACTGTCATGTCCGCTTTACTTTGCTGGGAGAAAGGAGGCTGTGGAGTGGAAACGTTTTTTGTTTTTTTTACATTGACACATCAATTTATCAAAAGTTGGATTGGTCATGATATGACATCATGTTACAGCATCAGTAAACCTGAAGCAGCATCAGTAAACCTGAAGCAGCATCAGTAAACCTGAAGCAGCATCAGTAAACCTGAAGCAGCATCAGTAAACCTGAAGCAGCATCAGTAAACATGAAGCAGCATCAGTAAACATGAAGCAGCATCAGTAAACCTGAAGTAGCATCAGTACACCTGAAGCAGCATCCCCTGCATGCCCGTGTGTAATCTTAGTTTCCAACCAGTAGCACACGGGCTAACGGAGTACACACTGGAGGAAGACAGCCGACTGCTACAGGTCTAACTGGATACATGTAGCACACACATTCAGAACTAATTATACAGTGTATGATTGGAGAACTACCAGCTCCAGCAGTGATTGAGAAACATTCATTGAAGAGAGCAGTTAGAAAACACTGTATGAAGGAAAAACTTCTCTCTTCAAAGTGCGGTTGGTCCTCTTCTCTCTCTCTGTCCTCCGTTACTCTCATCCAGGCCGGTTCCTCTTCTCTCTCTCTGTCCTCCTTTACTCTCCTCCAGGCCGGTTCCTCTTCTCCCACTCTGTCCTCCTTTACTCTCCTCCAGGCCGGTTCCTCTTCTCCCTCTCTGTCCTCCTTTACTCTCCTCCAGGCCGGTTCCTCTTCTCCCTCTGTCCTCCTTTCCTCTCCTCCAGGCCGGTTCCTCTTCTCTATCTCTGTCCTCCGTTACTCTCCTCCAGGCCGGTTCCTCTTCTCTCTCTCTGTCCTCCGTTACTCTCCTCCAGGCCGGTTCCTCTTCTCCTTCTCTGTCCTCCGTTACTCTCCTCCAGGCCGGTTCCTCTTCTCCCTCTCTGTCCTCCTTTACTCTCCTCCAGGCCGGTTCCTCTTCTCCCTCTGTCCTCCTTTCCTCTCCTCCAGGCCGGTTCCTCTTCTCTATCTCTGTCCTCCTCTCCTCTCCTCCAGGTCGGTTCCTCTTCTCTATCTCTGTCCTCCGTTACTCTCCTCCAGGCCGGTTCCTCTTCTCTATCTCTGTCCTCCTTTACTCTCCTCCAGGCCGGTTCCTCTTCTCTCTCTCTGTCCTCCTCTCCTCTCCTCCAGGCCGGTTCCTCTTCTCTCTCTCTGTCCTCCGTTACTCTCATCCAGGCCGGTTCCTCTTCTCTCTCTCTGTCCTCTACTCTCCTCTCATCCAGTCTGCTTTCTGAAAGTCAGCCGAGCGTGCTGTTTGTGTTTACAGCATAGAAGCATCTCTTTCATCAAGGAAAGAGAGCTGCAGGAAGACGTTATGGAACCAGCAATACAATGACTAAACAGACAGCACCCATCGTCCCTGCTCAAAGTATACCCATCGTCCCTGCTCAAAGTATACCCATCGTCCCTGCTCAAAGTGCGCCCATCGTCCCTGCTCAAAGTGCACCCATCGTCCCTGCTCAAAGTGCACCCATCGTCCCTGCTCAAAGTGCACCCATCGTCCCTGCTCAAAGTGCACCCATCGTCCCTGCTCAAAGTGAATCCATCGTCCCTGCTCAAAGTGAATCCATCGTCCCTGCTCAAAGTGAATCCATCGTCCCTGCTCAAAGTGTATCCATCGTCCCTGCTCAAAGTGTATCCATCGTCCCTGCTCAAAGTGTATCCATCGTCCCTGCTCAAAGTGAACCCATCGTCCCTGCTCAAAGTGTATCCATCGTCCCTGCTCAAAGTGTATCCATCGTCCCTGCTCAAAGTGTATCCATCGTCCCTGCTCAAAGTGTATCCATCGTCCATCTGAAGCATTGGGACTAGGGGAGGACTAGGGGAAGACTAGGGGCGGACTAGGGGAGGACTAGGGGCGGACTAGGGGAAGACTAGGGGAAGACTAGGGGAGGACTAGGGGCGGACTAGGGGAAGACTAGGGGAAGACTAGGGGAAGACTAGGGGCAGGCTAGGGGAAGACTAGGGGCAGGCTAGGGGAAGACTAGGGGCGGACTAGGGGCGGACTAGGGGCGGACTAGGGGCGGACTAGGGGCGGACTAGGGGCGGACTAGGGGCGGACTAGGGGCGGACTAGGGGCGGACTAGGGGCGGACTAGGGGCGGACTAGGGGCGGACTAGGGGCGGACTAGGGGAATCAGGGGATGTGATGCTGGAAAAACTACCAAGACTCCCAAATGGCACCTTATTCCCTACAAGCCTAGTGCACTACTTTTGACCAGAGGCTTATGGGTCATGGTCGGTCAACAGAAGTGCACTATATATGAAGTAGGGTGCCATTTGGGACACAGCCACTGACTAAGACCACTTCAAAGTTAAAATGTTTTACAATAACGTCTGTTCCCGTTCAGAACACCAGAAGGACGCGGTTCCAGAACTCTAGCATCAGTGCGTCCTCTCTGTTACGGTGTCATTACATAGTTTAAGGCTACTTACAAAATGACATGATAGACACACAGCCCATGATGAATTCTGACAGGGAAATCCTGAAGAAGGAAGCCTGTTACTAGGCAGATAGGTATCAGACTTCAGTAGCCTTAGCATTGTTCCCTGACAACAGTCCAGCTACTTAGAGAATACCCTGCCTGATAGAGGAATGTGTTTATCAACCCCTCCCAACACACAGGGGGACAATGGAGGCGCCCGAGCTGCCCCCTGCTCTCTGCCTGCCTATAAATAAGAGAAGGTTCCACTAATGAAACAAAATGAATCTCCATCCATCTTCTACACAACAAGGCCAGGCAGGAGAGGGCCAAGTAGGGGGGAGAGGAGAGGAGAGGGCCAAGTGGCAGGGGGGAGGAGAGGAGAGGGCCCAGTGGAGAGGAGAGGACAGGAGAGGGCCCAGTGGAGAGGAGAGGACAGGAGAGGGCCCAGTGGGGAGGAGAGGACAGGAGAGGGCCCAGTGGGGAGGAGAGGACAGGAGAGGGCCCAGTGGGGAGGAGAGGAGAGGGCCCAGTGGAGAGGAGAGGACAGGAGAGGGCCCAGTGGAGAGGAGAGGACAGGAGAGGGCCCAGTGGGGAGGAGAGGAGAGCCCAGTGGCAGGGGAGAGGAGAGCCCAGTGGCAGGGGAGAGGAGAGGACAGGAGAGGGCCCAGTGGGGAGGAGAGGACAGGAGAGGGCCCAGTGGGGAGGAGAGTAGAGCCCAGTGGCAGGGGGGAGGAGAGGACAGGAGAGGACAGTGGCAGGGGGGAGGAGAGCCCAGTGGGAGGAGGGAGGAGAGGAGAGGGCAGGAGAGAGGAGTCACTATGCGTGTTTGTGGACGGTGACTTTGAGAGGGACAAAAAAAAACACCACCTGATGTGTGATTATTTTGCGGTTCACGATGCACGTCCCAGGGGACAGTCTGAAAACACAGTCAGCTAGAGATGGAAACGTTACCAGATAACAAATGTCTCGTTCCACCTAACAGACGTCACAAACACTCAAACAGACGCATAAACACACACACACAGACGCTTTGCTCTGTCTTTAACACAACATTGTAGCTATCAGCTGGGCTGGTAGAGAAGTGTGTTAATATTGCATTAGACTAGTCTTTAAACCAGACCAGGCTACAGGCTGTACCAGGATCACATTATACTGTAGACAGTGATACAGAGGACAGAGTGTACCAGGATCACATTATACTAGAGACAGTGATACAGTGGACAGAGTGTACCAGGATCACATTATACTGGAGACAGTGATACAGTGGACAGAGTGTACCAGGATCACATTATACTGTAGACAGTGATACAGAGGACAGAGTGTACCAGGATCACATTATACTGTAGACAGTGATACAGAGGACAGAGTGTACCAGGATCACATTATACTGGAGACAGTGATACAGTGGACAGAGTGTACCAGGATCACATTATACTAGAGACAGTGATACAGAGGACAGAGTGTACCAGGATCACATTATACTGTAGACAGTGATACAGAGGACAGAGTGTACCAGGATCACATTATACTGGAGACAGTGATACAGAGGACAGAGTGTACCAGGATCACATTATACTGGAGACAGTGATACAGAGGACAGAGTGTACCAGGATCACATTATACTGTAGACAGTGATACAGAGGACAGAGTGTACCAGGATCACATTATACTAGAGACAGTGATACAGTGGACAGAGTGTACCAGGATCACATTATACTGTAGACAGTGATACAGAGGACAGAGTGTACCAGGATCACATTATACTGGAGACAGTGATACAGAGGACAGAGTGTACCAGGATCACATTATACTAGAGACAGTGATACAGTGGACAGAGTGTACCAGGATCACATTATACTGGAGACAGTGATACAGAGGACAGAGTGTACCAGGATCACATTATACTGGAGACAGTGATACAGAGGACAGAGTGTACCAGGATCACATTATACTAGAGACAGTGATACAGAGGACAGAGTGTACCAGGATCACATTATACTGTAGACAGTGATACAGAGGACAGTGTACCAGGATCACATTATACTAGAGACAGTGATACAGTGGACAGAGTGTACCAGGATCACATTATACTGTAGACAGTGATACAGAGGACAGAGTGTACCAGGATCACATTATACTAGAGACAGTGATACAGTGGACAGAGTGTACCAGGATCACATTATACTGGAGACAGTGATACAGTGGACAGAGTGTACCAGGATCACATTATACTAGAGACAGTGATACAGTGGACAGAGTGTACCAGGGTCACATTATACTGTAGACAGTGATACAGTGGACAGAGTGTACCAGGATCACATTATACTAGAGACAGTGATACAGTGGACAGAGTGTACCAGGATCACATTATACTGTAGACAGTGATACAGAGGACAGAGTGTACCAGGATCACATTATACTGTAGACAGTGATACAGAGGACAGAGTGTACCAGGATCACATTATACTGTAGACAGTGATACAGAGGACAGAGTGTACCAGGATCACATTATACTAGAGACAGTGATACAGAGGACAGAGTGTACCAGGATCACATTATACTAGAGACAGTGATACAGAGGACAGAGTGTACCAGGATCACATTATACTGTAGACAGTGATACAGTGGACAGAGTGTACCAGGATCACATTATACTGTAGACAGTGATACAGAGGACAGAGTGTACCAGGATCACATTATACTGTAGACAGTGATACAGAGGACAGAGTGTACCAGGATCACATTATACTAGAGACAGTGATACAGAGGACAGAGTGTACCAGGATCACATTATACTAGAGACAGTGATACAGAGGACAGAGTGTACCAGGATCACATTATACTAGAGACAGTGATACAGTGGACAGAGTGTACCAGGATCACATTATACTAGAGACAGTGATACAGTGGACAGAGTGTACCAGGATCACATTATACTGTAGACAGTGATACAGAGGACAGAGTGTACCAGGATCACATTATACTGTAGACAGTGATACAGAGGACAGAGTGTACCAGGATCACATTATACTAGAGACAGTGATACAGTGGACAGAGTGTACCAGGATCACATTATACTGTAGACAGTGATACAGTGGACAGAGTGTACCAGGATCACATTATACTAGAGACAGTGATACAGTGGACAGAGTGTACAAGGATCACATTATACTAGAGACAGTGATACAGTGGACAGAGTGTACCAGGATCACATTATACTGTAGACAGTGATACAGAGGACAGAGTGTACCAGGATCACATTATACTAGAGACAGTGATACAGAGGACAGAGTGTACCAGGATCACATTATACTAGAGACAGTGATACAGAGGACAGAGTGTACCAGGATCACATTATACTGTAGACAGTGATACAGAGGACAGAGTGTACCAGGATCACATTATACTAGAGACAGTGATACAGTGGACAGAGTGTACCAGGATCACATTATACTGGAGACAGTGATACAGAGGACAGAGTGTACCAGGATCACATTATACTAGAGACAGTGATACAGTGGACAGAGTGTACCAGGATCACATTATACTGGAGACAGTGATACAGAGGACAGAGTGTACCAGGATCACATTATACTGGAGACAGTGATACAGAGGACAGAGTGTACCAGGATCACATTATACTGGAGACAGTGATACAGAGGACACAGTGTACCAGGATCACATTATACTGGAGACAGTGATACAGAGGACAGAGTGTACCAGGATCACATTATACTGTAGACAGTGATACAGTGGACAGAGTGTACCAGGATCACATTATACTAGAGACAGTGATACAGAGGACAGAGTGTACCAGGATCACATTATACTGGAGACAGTGATACAGAGGACAGAGTGTACCAGGATCACATTATACTGGAGACAGTGATACAGAGGACAGAGTGTACCAGGATCACATTATACTGTAGACAGTGATACAGTGGACAGAGTGTACCAGGATCACATTATACTAGAGACAGTGATACAGTGGACAGAGTGTACCAGGATCACATTATACTGTAGACAGTGATAGTGGACAGAGTGTACCAGGATCACATTATACTAGAGACAGTGATACAGTGGACAGAGTGTACCAGGATCACATTATACTAGAGACAGTGATACAGTGGACAGAGTGTACCAGGATCACATTATACTGTAGACAGTGATACAGTGGACAGAGTGTACCAGGATCACATTATACTAGAGACAGTGATACAGTGGACAGAGTGTACCAGGATCACATTATACTGGAGACAGTGATACAGTGGACAGAGTGTACCAGGATCACATTATACTGGAGACAGTGATACAGAGGACAGAGTGTACCAGGATCACATTATACTAGAGACAGTGATACAGAGGACAGAGTGTACCAGGATCACATTATACTGGAGACAGTGATACAGAGGACAGAGTGTACCAGGATCACATTATACTAGAGACAGTGATACAGTGGACAGAGTGTACCAGGATCACATTATACTCTAGACAGTGATACAGAGGACAGAGTGTACCAGGATCACATTATACTGGAGACAGTGATACAGAGGACAGAGTGTACCAGGATCACATTATACTGTAGACAGTGGTACAGTGGACAGAGTGTACCAGGATCACATTATACTAGAGACAGTGATACAGTGGACAGAGTGTACCAGGATCACATTATACTGGAGACAGTGATACAGAGGACAGAGTGTACCAGGATCACATTATACTGGAGACAGTGATACAGAGGACAGAGTGTACCAGGATCACATTATACTGTAGACAGTGATACAGAGGACAGAGTGTACCAGGATCACATTATACTGGAGACAGTGATACAGAGGACAGAGTGTACCAGGATCACATTATACTGTAGACAGTGATACAGTGGACAGAGTGTACCAGGATCACATTATACTAGAGACAGTGATACAGAGGACAGAGTGTACCAGGGTCACATTATACTCTAGACAGTGATACAGAGGACAGAGAAGTATCCATCATGGGTCTAGGCTGGGAGACAGTGATACAGAGGACAGAGAAGTATCCATCATGGGTCTAGGCTGGGAGATATGACTGAGGATCAATGAGGTAATCAGGTCCATCTATCTATGGGCCAGATGAACATGTGTGTGTGTATTTGTGCGTGCGTCCGCGTGCGCTTGTGTGTATGTGTATGTGTGTGTGTCTTTAGCAGGCAGAGGGAGCAAGGACGAAGGGGACAGATATAGGCTACATAAAGGAAAGCTTTTTTCCTTTAGTAGGTCACAGACCACCACCATCAATCCATACCTAATCACAGCCTTACTATAGCTGGAGATAAGGACCTGAGGTGGTGAGGAGAGATCAGGACGGAGAGGTCAGTATGGAGAGGTCAGGACGGAGAGGTCAGTATGGAGGGCTCAGTACGTAGAGATCAGGACGAAGAGGTCAGGACGGAGTGGTCAGGACGGAGAGGTCAGGACGGAGAGGTCAGGACGGAGAGGTCAGGACGGAGAGGTCAGGACGGAGAGGTCAGGACGGAGAGGTCAGGACGGAGAGGTCAGTACGGAGAGGTCAGGGCGGAGAGGTCAGGGCGGAGAGGTCAGTACGGAGAGGTCAGAACGGAGAGGTCAGGACGGAGAGGTCAGGGCGGAGAGGTCAGGATGATGTGACAGACACGTGTCTCCTTCGTTAGCCAGCACCTCTTCTAAACAGGTGTTCTACTCTGCTAGCCAGCACCTCTCCTAACCAGGTGTTCTACTCTGCTAGCCAGCACCTCTCCTAAACAGGTGTTCTACTCCGTTAGCCAGCACCTCTCCTAACCAGGTGTTCTACTCTGCTAGCCAGCACCTCTCCTAACCAGGTGTTCTACTCTGCTAGCCAGCAACTCTCCTAAACAGGTGTTCTACTCTGTTAGCCAGCACCTCTCCTAACCAGGTGTCCTACTCTGCTAGCCAGCACCTCTCCTAACCAGGTGTCCTACTCTGCTAGCCAGCACCTCTCCTAAACAGGTGTTCTACTCTGCTAGCCAGCAACTCTCCTAAACAGGTGTTCTACTCTGCTAGCCAGCACCTCTCCTAAACAGGTGTTCTACTCTGCCAGCCAGCAACTCTCCTAAACAGGTGTTCTACTCTGCTAGCCAGCACCTCTCCTAAACAGGTGTTCTACTCTGCTAGCCAGCACCTCTCCTAACCAGGTGTTCTACTCTGCTAGCCAGCACCTCTCCTAACCAGGTGTTCTACTCTGCTAGCCAGCACCTCTCCTAAACAGGTGTTCTACTCTGCTAGCCAGCACCTCTCCTAAACAGGTGTTCTACTCTGCTAGCCAGCAACTCTCCTAAACAGGTGTTCTACTCTGCTAGCCAGCAACTCTCCTAAACAGGTGTTCTACTCTGCTAGCCAGCACCTCTCCTAAACAGGTGTTCTACTCTGCTAGCCAGCAACTCTCCTAAACAGGTGTTCTACTCTGCTAGCCAGCAACTCTCCTAACCAGGTGTTCTACTCTGCTAGCCAGCACCTCTCCTAACCAGGTGTTCTACTCTGCTAGCCAGCACCTCTCCTAACCAGGTGTTCTACTCTGCTAGCCAGCACCTCTCCTAACCAGGTGTTCTACTCTGCTAGCCAGCACCTCTCCTAAACAGGTGTTCTACTCTGCTAGCCAGCACCTCTCCTAACCAGGTGTTCTACTCTGCTAGCCAGCACCTCTCCTAAACAGGTGTTCTACTCTGCTAGCCAGCACCTCTCCTAACCAGGTGTCCTACTCTGCTAGCCAGCACCTCTCCTAAACAGGTGTTCTACTCTGCTAGCCAGCACCTCTCCTAAACAGGTGTTCTACTCTGCTAGCCAGCACCTCTCCTAACCAGGTGTCCTACTCTGCTAGCCAGCACCTCTCCTAAACAGGTGTTCTACTCTGCTAGCCAGCACCTCTCCTAAACAGGTGTTCTACTCTGCTAGCCAGCAACTCTCCTAAACAGGTGTTCTACTCTGCTAGCCAGCAACTCTCCTAAACAGGTGTTCTACTCTGCTAGCCAGCAACTCTCCTAAACAGGTGTTCTACTCTGCTAGCCAGCAACTCTCCAAAAACAGGTGTTCTACTCTGCTAGCCAGCACCTCTCCTAACCAGGTGTTCTACTCTGCTAGCCAGCACCTCTCCTAAACAGGTGTTCTACTCTGCTAGCCAGCACCTCTCCTAACCAGGTGTTCTACTCTGCTAGCCAGCACCTCTCCTAACCAGGTGTTCTACTCTGCTAGCCAGCACCTCTCCTAACCAGGTGTTCTACTCTGCTAGCCAGCACCTCTCCTAAACAGGTGTTCTACTCTGCTAGCCAGCACCTCTCCTAACCAGGTGTCCTACTCTGCTAGCCAGCACCTCTCCTAAACAGGTGTTCTACTCTGCTAGCCAGCACCTCTCCTAAACAGGTGTTCTACTCTGCTAGCCAGCACCTCTCCTAAACAGGTGTTCTACTCTGCTAGCCAGCACCTCTCCTAAACAGGTGTTCTACTCTGCTAGCCAGCAACTCTCCTAAACAGGTGTTCTACTCTGCTAGCCAGCACCTCTCCTAAACAGGTGTTCTACTCTGCTAGCCAGCAACTCTCCTAAACAGGTGTTCTACTCTGCTAGCCAGCACCTCTCCTAAACAGGTGTTCTACTCTGCTAGCCAGCACCTCTCCTAAACAGGTGTTCTACTCTGCTAGCCAGCACCTCTCCTAACCAGGTGTTCTACTCTGCTAGCCAGCAACTCTCCTAAACAGGTGTTCTACTCTGCTAGCCAGCACCTCTCCTAAACAGGTGTTCTACTCTGCTAGCCAGCACCTCTCCTAAACAGGTGTTCTACTCTGCTAGCCAGCAACTCTCCTAAACAGGTGTTCTACTCTGCTAGCCAGCACCTCTCCTAAACAGGTGTTCTACTCTGCTAGCCAGCAACTCTCCTAAACAGGTGTTCTACTCTGCTAGCCAGCAACTCTCCTAAACAGGTGTTCTACTCTGCTAGCCAGCAACTCTCCTAAACAGGTGTTCTACTCTGCTAGCCAGCAACTCTCCTAAACAGGTGTTCTACTCTGCTAGCCAGCAACTCTCCAAAAACAGGTGTTCTACTCTGCTAGCCAGCACCTCTCCTAAACAGGTGTTCTACTCTGCTAGCCAGCACCTCTCCTAAACAGGTGTTCTACTCTGCTAGCCAGCACCTCTCCTAACCAGGTGTTCTACTCTGCTAGCCAGCACCTCTCCTAAACAGGTGTTCTACTCTGCTAGCCAGCACCTCTCCTAAACAGGTGTTCTACTCTGCTAGCCAGCACCTCTCCTAAACAGGTGTTCTACTCTGCTAGCCAGCACCTCTCCTAAACAGGTGTTCTACTCTGCTAGCCAGCACCTCTCCTAAACAGGTGTTCTACTCTGCTAGCCAGCAACTCTCCTAAACAGGTGTTCTACTCTGCTAGCCAGCAACTCTCCTAAACAGGTGTTCTACTCTGCTAGCCAGCACCTCTCCTAAACAGGTGTTCTACTCTGCTAGCCAGCACCTCTCCTAAACAGGTGTTCTACTCTGCTAGCCAGCACCTCTCCTAAACAGGTGTTCTACTCTGCTAGCCAGCACCTCTCCTAAACAGGTGTTCTACTCTGCTAGCCAGCACCTCTCCTAACCAGGTGTTCTACTCTGCTAGCCAGCACCTCTCCTAAACAGGTGTTCTACTCTGCTAGCCAGCAACTCTCCTAAACAGGTGTTCTACTCTGCTAGCCAGCAACTCTCCAAAAACAGGTGTTCTACTCTGCTAGCCAGCAACTCTCCTAAACAGGTGTTCTACTCTGCTAGCCAGCAACTCTCCAAAAACAGGTGTTCTACTCTGCTAGCCAGCACCTCTCCTAAACAGGTGTTCTACTCTGCTAGCCAGCACCTCTCCTAACCAGGTGTTCTACTCTGCTAGCCAGCACCTCTATTAAACAGGTGTTCTACTCTGCTAGCCAGCACCTCTCCTAAACAGGTGTTCTACTCTGCTAGCCAGCACCAGGTGTTCTACTCTGCTAGCCAGCACCAGGTGTTCTACTCTGCTAGCCAGCACCTCTCCTAAACAGGTGTTCTACTCTGCTAGCCAGCACCTCTCCTAAACAGGTGTTCTACTCCGCTAGCCAGCACCTCTCCTAAACAGGTGTTCTACTCTGCTAGCCAGCACCTCTCCTAAACAGGTGTTCTACTCCGCTAGCCAGCACCTCTCCTAAACAGGTGTTCTACTCCGTTAGCCAGCACCTCTCCTAACCAGGTGTTCTACTCTGCTAGCCAGCACCTCTCCTAACCAGGTGTTCTACTCTGCTAGCCAGCACCTCTCCTAACCAGGTGTTCTACTCTGCTAGCCAGCACCTCTATTAAACAGGTGTTCTACTCTGCTAGCCAGCACCTCTCCTAAACAGGTGTTCTACTCTGCTAGCTAGCACCTCTCCTAAACAGGTGTTCTACTCTGCTAGCCAGCACCAGGTGTTCTACTCCGCTAGCCAGCACCTCTCCTAAACAGGTGTTCTACTCTGCTAGCCAGCACCTCTCCTAAACAGGTGTTCTACTCCGCTAGCCAGCACCTCTCCTAAACAGGTGTTCTACTCCGTTAGCCAGCACCTCTCCTAACCAGGTGTTCTACTCTGCTAGCCAGCACCTCTCCTAACCAGGTGTTCTACTCTGCTAGCCAGCACCTCTCCTAACCAGGTGTTCTACTCTGCTAGCCAGCACCTCTCCTAACCAGGTGTTCTACTCTGCTAGCCAGCACCTCTATTAAACAGGTGTTCTACTCTGCTAGCCAGCACCTCTCCTAAACAGGTGTTCTACTCTGCTAGCTAGCACCTCTCCTAAACAGGTGTTCTACTCTGCTAGCCAGCACCAGGTGTTCTACTCTGCTAGCCAGCACCAGGTGTTCTACTCTGCTAGCCAGCACCTCTCCTAACCAGGTGTTCTACTCTGCTAGCCAGCACCTCTCCTAACCAGGTGTTCTACTCTGCTAGCCAGCACCTCTCCTAAACAGGTGTTCTACTCTGCTAGCCAGCACCTCTCCTAAACAGGTGTTCTACTCTGCTAGCCAGCACCAGGTGTTCTACTCTGCTAGCCAGCACCAGGTGTTCTACTCTGCTAGCCAGCACCAGGTGTTCTACTCTGCTAGCCAGCACCAGGTGTTCTACTCTGCTAGCCAGCACCTCTCCTAACCAGGTGTTCTACTCTGCTAGCCAGCACCTCTCCTAACCAGGTGTTCTACTCTGCTAGCCAGCACCTCTCCTAACCAGGTGTTCTACTCTGCTAGCCAGCACCTCTCCTAAACAGGTGTTCTACTCTGCTAGCCAGCACCTCTCCTAACCAGGTGTTCTACTCTGCTAGCCAGCACCTCTCCTAAACAGGTGTTCTACTCTGCTAGCCAGCACCTCTCCTAAACAGGTGTTCTACTCTGCTAGCCAGCACCTCTCCTAAACAGGTGTTCTACTCCGCTAGCCAGCACCTCTCCTAAACAGGTGTTCTACTCCGTTAGCCAGCACCTCTCCTAACCAGGTGTTCTACTCTGCTAGCCAGCACCTCTCCTAACCAGGTGTTCTACTCTGCTAGCCAGCACCTCTCCTAACCAGGTGTTCTACTCTGCTAGCCAGCACCTCTATTAAACAGGTGTTCTACTCTGCTAGCCAGCACCTCTCCTAAACAGGTGTTCTACTCTGCTAGCTAGCACCTCTCCTAAACAGGTGTTCTACTCTGCTAGCCAGCACCAGGTGTTCTACTCTGCTAGCCAGCACCAGGTGTTCTACTCTGCTAGCCAGCACCTCTCCTAACCAGGTGTTCTACTCTGCTAGCCAGCACCTCTCCTAACCAGGTGTTCTACTCTGCTAGCCAGCACCTCTCCTAACCAGGTGTTCTACTCTGCTAGCCAGCACCTCTCCTAAACAGGTGTTCTACTCTGCTAGCCAGCACCTCTCCTAAACAGGTGTTCTACTCTGCTAGCCAGCACCTCTCCTAAACAGGTGTTCTACTCTGCTAGCCAGCACCTCTCCTAAACAGGTGTTCTACTCTGCTAGCCAGCACCAGGTGTTCTACTCTGCTAGCCAGCACCAGGTGTTCTACTCTGCTAGCCAGCACCTCTCCTAACCAGGTGTTCTACTCTGCTAGCCAGCACCTCTCCTAACCAGGTGTTCTACTCTGCTAGCCAGCACCTCTCCTAAACAGGTGTTCTACTCTGCTAGCCAGCACCTCTCCTAACCAGGTGTTCTACTCTGCTAGCCAGCACCTCTCCTAAACAGGTGTTCTACTCTGCTAGCCAGCACCTCTCCTAAACAGGTGTTCTACTCTGCTAGCCAGCACCTCTCCTAAACAGGTGTTCTACTCTGCTAGCCAGCACCTCTCCTAAACAGGTGTTCTACTCTGCTAGCCAGCACCTCTCCTAAACAGGTGTTCTACTCTGCTAGCCAGCACCTCTCCTAAACAGGTGTTCTACTCTGCACCTCTCCTAAACAGGTGTTCTACTCTGCACCTCTCCTAAACAGGTGTTCTACTCTGCACCTCTCCTAAACAGGTGTTCTACTCTGCACCTCTCCTAAACAGGTGTTCTACTCTGCTAGCCAGCACCTCCTAACCACTTTGTTATGGACTGCAATAACAGTGTTTAAGATGACTTTTGAATTACTACCTGTTCTCTGTACCCCACACATACAATTATCTGTAAGGTCAAACACAGATTCAACCACAAAGACCAGGGAGGTTTCACAATGCCTCACAAAGAAAGGCACCTATTGGTAGATAGGTAAACATTTTTAAAAGCAGACATTGAATGTCCCTTTGAGCATGAAAAAGTTACTAATTACATTGTGGATGGTGTATCAATACACCCAGTCACTACAAAGATACAGGCGTCCTTCCTAACTCAGTTGCCGGAGAGGAAGGAAACCGTTAAGGGATTTCACCATGAGGCCAATGGTGACTTTAAAACAGTTAGAGTTTAACGACTGTGAAAGTAGAAAACTGAGCATGGCTCAACAACATTGTAGTTAATCCACAATAATAACATTAATGACAGAGTGAAAAGAAGGAAGTCTAAAAATATAAATGTATATTTCAAAACATGCATCCTGTTAGCAACAAGGCACTAAAGTATTCCGGCAATTAACATTAACATTCCAATTAACATTTTTATCTTGAATACAAAGTGTTATGTTTGGGGCAAATCCAATACAACACATCTCTGAGGACCACTCGCCATATGTTCAAGCATACTGGTGGCTGCATCATGTTCTGGGTATGCTTGTAATCGTTAAGGACTGGGGAGTTTTTCAGGATAAAAATAAACAGAATGGAGTTAAGCACAGGAAAAATCCTAGAGGAAAACCTGGTTCAGTCTGCTTTCCACCAGACACTGGGAGATGAATTCACCTTTCAGCTGTCACGTTCGTCGTAAGGAGGAGACCAAGGCGCAGCGTGATGTGAATACATTCTTCTTTAATTAACGAAGAACACTAAACAAACTAACAAAATAACAAAATGAACGTGAAGCTACTCAAACGAGTGCTGACATGCAACTACACATAGACAAGAACCCACAAAACCTAAATGGAAAATGGCAACCTAAATAGGATCCCCAATCAGAGACAACGATAAACAGCTGTCTCTGATTGGGAACCAATTTAGGCCACCATAGACCTACACAAAACCCATAGATCTACACAAAACCCATAGATCTACAAAAAACCCATAGATCTACAAAAAACCCATAGATCTACAAAAAACCCATAGATCTACAAAAACCCATAGATCTACAAAAAAAACATAGATCTACAAAAAAAAACATAGATCTACAAAAAAAACATAGATATACAAAAAAAACATAGATCTCCAAAAAAACATAGATCTACAAAAAAAAACATAGATCTACAAAAAAAACATAGATCTACAAAAACAAACATAGATCTACAAAAAAAACAGATCTACAAAAAAAACATAGATCTACAAAAAACCCATAGATCTACAAAAAAAAACATAGATCTACAAAAAACCCATAGATCTACAAAAAAAACATAGATCTACAAAAAACCCATAGATCTACAAAAAACCTTAGACGATACAAAACACGCATACGCACCCTCGTCACACCCTGACCAAAATAATAAAGAAAACACAGATAACTAAGGTCAGGGCGTGACATTAGCAGAACAATAACCTAAAATACAAGGACAAATCTACACTGGAGTTGCTTACTAAGAAGTCAGTGAATGTTCCTGATACAGTTTTGACTTAAATCTACTTGAAAATCTATGGCAACGACCTGAAAATGGTCTAGAAATGATCAACAGCCTATATGACAAAGGTGGAAGAATTTTGAAAATAATCATGGGCAAATGTTGTACAATCCAGGTGTGGAAAGCTCTTAGAGACTTACCCAGAAAGACTCTCAGCTGTAATCGCTCTTAGAGACTTACCCAGAAAGACTCACAGCTCTTAGAGACTTACCCAGAAAGACTCACAGCTCTTAGAGACTTACCCAGAAAGACTCACAGCTCTTAGAGACTTACCCAGAAAGACTCACAGCTCTCAGAGACTTACCCAGAAAGACTCACAGCTCTTAGAGACTTACCCAGAAAGACTCACAGCTCTTAGAGACTTACCCAGAAAGACTCACAGCTTTTAGAGACTTACCCAGAAAGACTCACAGCTCTTATAGACTTACCCAGAAAGACTCACAGCTCATAGAGACTTACCCAGAAAGACTCTCAGCTGTAATCGCTGCCAAAGGTGATTCTATAAAGTATTGACTCAGGGGATTGAATACTTACGTAAATGAGATATTTCTGTATTTCATTTTTAATACATTTGCAAAAATGTCTAAAAACATGTTTTCACTTGGTCATTATGGGGTATTGTGTGTAGATTGGTGTCATTTAAAAAAAAAATGTAATCTATTTTGAATTCAGGCTGTAACACAACACAATGTGGAATAAGTCAAGGGGTGCTACTACTTTCTGAAGACATTGTAGCAAACACACACACACACACACACACACACACACACACACACACACACACACACACACACACACACACACACACACACACACACACACGCACACACACACACACACAAACACACACACACACACTGCATTTTCTTCCAAACGGATGCTGCTTCAATCAGCAGACGAGTAATGGCGTGATTTGGAAGTGAAATTAGTTTTAGAGAGGCGAGCAGGGAAAAGTCCCACAAAACAGATTTATGCTTCATCTCCTTCCGTCGGCACGACGACCACGCAGCCAACCGCCCATAGAGCTGTAAAACATTTATTTATATATTTAAGAGCTAAACGGTGGCGGTGGCGACGTCCTAGGCTTTACTACAAAAAGAGAAATAAGGCGTAAATAGATATGGATCATATAACAAGGAGGAGGAGGAGCTGAACATTATAGAACAATTAAAAACACTATGCTGATTAGCATAATATTATGTTCCAGGGAGAAACTACACAACCATGTTCCATATCAATAGGCTACACAGGCAGGCTTCCCCAAAGAGATTGGCAATGACAAACTACAAGGTACTCTGTTTTCCTTGGACTTCTCCGTGTTATCTATGCTATTCAGAGAATTTGAGCAATACATGACTGAACGTTTGGTCATGTATGTGTGTGGCATACCTGAGCTCTAATAATGACTAGAGTGTATCAGGACACTGAGCTCTAATAATGACTAGAGTATATCAGGACACTGAGCTCTAATAATGACTAGAGTATATCAGGACACTGAGCTCTAATAATGACTAGAGTATATCAGGACACTGAGCTCTAATAATGACTAGAGTGTATCAGGACACTGAGCTCTAATAATGACTAGAGTGTATCGGGACACTGAGCTCTAATAATGACTAGAGTGTATCGGGACACTGAGCTCTAATAATGACTAGAGTGTATCGGGACACTGAGCTCTAATAATGACTAGAGTGTATCAGGACACTGAGCTCTAATAATGACTAGAGTATATCGGGACACTGAGCTCTAATAATGACTAGAGTGTATAGGGACACTGAGCTCTAATAATGACCAGAGTGTATCAGGACACTGAGCTCTAATAATGACTAGAGTGTATCAGGACACTGAGCTCTAATAATGACTAATGTGTATCGGGACACTGAGCTCTAATAATGACTAGAGTGTATCGGGACACTGATCTCTAATAATGACTAATGTGTATCAGGACACTGTGCTCTAATAATGACGAGAGTGTATCAGGACACTGAGCTCTAATAATGACTTGAGTATATCAGGACACTGAGCTCTAATAATGACGAGAGTGTATCAGGACACTGAGCTCTAATAATGACTAGAGTGTATCAGGACACTGAGCTCTAATAATGACTAGAGTGTATCAGGACACTGAGCTCTAATAATGACTAGAGTGTATCAGGACACTGAGCTCTAATAATGACTAGAGTTTATCAGGACACTGAGCTCTAATAATGACTAGAGTGTATCAGGACACTGAGCTCTAATAATGACTAGAGTGTATCAGGACACTGAGCTCTAATAATGACTAGAGTGTATCGGGACACTGAGCTCTAATAATGACTAGAGTGTATCGGGACACTGACCTCTAATAATGACTAGAGTGTATCAGGACACTGAGCTCTAATAATGACTAGAGTGTATCAGGACACTGAGCTCTAATAATGATTAGAGTGTATCAGGACACTGAGCTCTAATAATGACTAGAGTATATCAGGACACTGAGCTCTAATAATGACTAGAGTGTATCGGGACACTGAGCTCTAATAATGACTAGAGTGTATCAGGACACTGAGCTCTAATAATGACTAGAGTGTATCGGGACACTGAGCTCTAATAATGACTAGAGTATATCGGGACACTGAGCTCTAATAATGACTAGAGTGTATCAGGACACTGAGCTCTAATAATGACTAGAGTGTATCAGGACACTGAGCTCTAATAATGACTACAGTATATCAGGACACTGAGCTCTAATAACGACTAGAGTGTATCAGGACACTGAGCTCTAATAATGACTAGAGTGTATCGGGACACTGAGCTCTAATAATGACTAGAGTGTATCAGGACACTGAGCTCTAATAATGACTAGAGTGTATCGGGACACTGAGCTCTAATAATGACTAGAGTGTATCGGGACACTGAGCTCTAATAATGACTAGAGTATATCGGGACACTGAGCTCTAATAATGACTAGAGTGTATCAGGACACTGAGCTCTAATAATGACTAGAGTGTATCAGGACACTGAGCTCTAATAATGACTACAGTATATCAGGACACTGAGCTCTAATAACGACTAGAGTGTATCAGGACACTGAGCTCTAATAATGACTAGAGTGTATCAGGACACTGAGCTCTAATAACGACTAGAGTATATCGGGACACTGAGCTCTAATAATGACTAGAGTGTATCAGGACACTGAGCTCTAATAATGATTAGAGTGTATCGGGACACTGAGCTCTAATAATGACTACAGTATATCAGGACACTGAGCTCTAATAATGACTAGAGTGTATCAGGACACTGAGCTCTAATAATGACTAGAGTGTATCGGGACACTGAGCTCTAATAATGACTAGAGTGTATCAGGACACTTAGCTGTCATAACACTGCTGATCCCGCAACACCAGCTCTGCCCATCATCTCTTCACCTCACTTGTCCTATCCTCACCCCTCCTCTCCCCTCCTCACCTCTCCTCACCTGTCTCTTGGTTGACAGTAGCCCACGTGACGATGTGTCATGTCAGACGATGCAGGCAGTGGCCTCTGATTGACATCTCACATAACCTCCAGGGCCGAGGGCTCTAGTTCAGAGCGACGGTCAGATAATGTCCAGAGATGAATCATCGTGAGGGTAGATTACACGACTAAGACCAGACATTCCATCCTTGGGTAATAAGAAATTTTTCGAAAAGCAATAACAAATACTTTTTGCAGTCTTAATACAAATTCTTAATACAATTTAAGTCACTGGAGAAGAGCAGCAAAACAACGGCTTTTAATTCAAGTGTTCCTCATAACGATGGCAAAAAAAGTTGTTACGTTTTGTACTGAGTGTGTATCCAGCAGTCACATGCCGATCGTAATGTAGAGACGCTGTGTCCGAGCCCGTTCGCCGTCCCAGACATTGATCTGTGATGGTAAGCACTGTCTGTTATGTCTCGCCCGGGAACAAGACGCGTAGACGAAGGCGATCCATTATAGTGCTAAACGTCCATTACACACACACACACGCAGTCACACACACACACACACACACACACACACGCAGTCACACACACACACGCAGTCACACACACACACACACACGCAGTCACACACACACACACACACACACACGCAGTCACACACACGCAGTCACACACACGCAGTCACACACACACACACACACACACACACACACACTAAACGTCAACTAAACCATCCGTCGTCCCTCCAAATCACCCACTAATGGGAAATCTTGTTTCAACAGAGAAATCCATACCTTTCTGTTGTTAACTACATTTGAGGGTTCCACCGGGGACTACAGAGTAAGTGATTTATGAAAAGAATTGGAACAGACAAAGAGGAAAAGATGAGATGTTAGAATGCAAGGATAAAAGCTCTGAACAGATTCTCTACCAGTCTTTGAGTCTCAGTCGGCCCTGTAAAAAACGTTGAGGAGCAACAGACCGACCGCTTATTGGTTGTTAGGAAACCAAGGCTACAGGATCAGAAGTGAAACCGTTACCAGTGTGTTTGAGTGTCGGTATGCCTCGCATTGCAAAAAAAAAAAGTTACAAGAGGCTCAGCTTAAAATCTCCCGACAACGCCCTAAAGGACAGGAGGAGTGACCGAGTGTTTGTTTGAACAAATAAACCAATCAAATACCAGAAGAAACAAACAACAGAGCCAATAAACCAATCAAATACCAGAAGAAACAAACAACAGAGCCAGCAACTTAAATTGTGGGGCGGCAGGTATCCTAGTGGTTAGAGTGTTTGACTAGTAACCGAAAGGTTGCAAGTTCAAATCCCCGAGCTGACAAGGTAAAAATCTGTCGTTCTGCCCCTGTACAATTAAAAAGGTCAAACACACTGCATTTCAGACAGTCAGCAATAATCTAATGAATTCAGGGATTGTGAAGTTACACCTAGACTGAATAATTTGAAATTGAACCCGTTTAAAAAATAATAATAATCACTGACCTGGCTTTCAAGTCTCTCTATGAAAATGCCCCTTTATGTTACGAATTTAACTAGAAACGTGTATAATACACATTCACTAATAATGACTAACTTATTACAGAACACGAACACAGGTCTCATTAACAATCTCTCAAGAACAAGCCGACGTCCTAGTGAGTAGCCACCTAATCTTTATTTTTAAACTTTAGCCAACTCTGATCTATATGCTAGCTAACAAAGTAAAACAGTTGAATTGTTATGAACACACCCTTCTGTCCGTCTCCTACTGTTTGAACAGCATGCTAGCCTGTCCACTTTGTTCACACGTTGAAATCAAAACGGCCTATCTTATTTATCAGAAGGAGAAACAATTCCTGTGATTTATACGTATTGCACATGTATAAAACACAGCCATTGACAGCTAGTATAACAGTTTTATGGTAAAATGCTGCCAGCAGTAGGTGGTATGTTCATTGATACTCCTGTTTTAGTAGTGTCTGCTCTGCGTGCAAATTTGAGGAGTTGAGACATGAAAAGGATATCGCTAGAAAAGTTAACTCCTCCTCTATTACAGTCAAATAATGTCTCAATGTGTTTTGGTGTCCATATAAGCGATTCTGTTGGATCAAACCTCAAAATGCAAAAAAGAATCTCATTCATTTGAATACATGTTATTTTTGTTAATATTCCAAATGCCAGTATCGCAAGTATCAAGTTATTCAACGTTTTGTTTTTATGAGAGTTTAATGTCAGCTTGTTCTCATGTTGTCTTAGTAGTCTCGTCTCCATCGCTCCTTCTGCGCTGTGTGCACCTTCCTATTTACACACCCACCAAGCCCCTCCCCCTGCCATTCACATCAACAAAAGATGACAGATCACTTCCTCCTCTCTGACAAGCCCTAGGGCCCATAGTGCTCTGGTCAAAAGTAGTGCACTATGTCAGGAATAAGGTGGGACTTGGGACAGTCAAAAGTTATTTCCCGAGCCGACCAAGTTATTTCCCCTGAGCCGACCAAGTAATTTCCCGAGTCGACCAAGATATTTCCCCGAAGTCGACCATGTTATTTCCCCTGAGCCAACCACGTTATTTCCCCGGAGCCGACCAAGTCATTTCCCGAGCCGACCGAGTATTCCTGAGTTCCCAAGTTATTTCCTGAGTCGACCACGTTATTTCCCCTGAGCCGACCAAGTTATTTTCTCAGAGCCAACTAACGGTCAGACCATGGACTCTATAACCACCCCACAGTGGCATGGCTGAGACTGAGTCGTAAACATGGAATGCAGATACCAAGAAGTCAGGCTCAGAGGATAAGACAAGAAACCGGTCAGCAGGTAGCTGGTTACTGGTAGTGTTGGACCAAATCAAATTGTATTTGTCACATGTGCCGAATACAACAGTGAAATGCTTACAGTAAACCGAAAGGTCGCTGGTTCGAATCCCAGAGCAGACTTATGTGCCCTTGAGCGAAGCACTAAACCCAAACTGTTCCTGTAAGTCGCAACACATTGTCATTCTCACATTTTTGTGTTTCTGTTTCCCTGCCCATGGGTTCCAACAGGCTAGTCCACAGGTTTGTGGTTAGTGAATGATTAACTAAGAGAAGTGAGAGTGAGGTTCTTAGCCTGCATTTACAGTGTCTCAGATTAGGAATCACATGTAGTGATATAAAAGGGAAAACTGATCCTAGATTCTACTCCGTAACTTTTTGTGAATACAGACCCTGATTTGGCCAGGCCAGGAGGACAGAGGAGGCGTTCAGTTCTCTCTGACTGGGAGGGAGAACACACCATGGGGAAATGTGGTCTTTTCATGCCAAACAAAGCAAGACAGACATGTTGTCTTTACACAGTGTGCCCTGAGAGCTTAAGACAGCTCTGGTGGAACAGGACAAGCTGCTAAAAGGATATTTGGTATTTTTTTCTCTCTCTCTCTCTCTCTTTTCATTCCGTCCGTGACACACTGCCTAGTGTTGAGCAACAGGCTTATATTGAGCAACACCTGCTGCCATTACTCTGCTAAGCTAATGCTATAAACATGCTATTGAGAAATTGTTTTATAACATAGACCTAAGTGTAAAGAATATATAAATGTATCATATCAAATAGGTCTAATTGTTGGGGGAGGGGGGGGGGGAGATTCCTGATTACTCAGGAAACCCCATCTCAGTGCTCGAGGCGTCACTACAGACCCTGGTTCGATTCCAGGCTGTATCACAACCGGCCGTGATCGGGAGCCCCATAGGTCAGCACACAATTTGTCCGGGTTTAGAGTTTGACCAGGGTTTGGCCAGGGTTTGGCCAGGGTTTGACCAGGGTTTGGCCAGGGTTTGGCCAGGGTTTGACCAGGGTTTGACCAGGGTTTGGCCAGGGTTTGACCAGGGTTTGGCCGTCATTGTAAATAACAACGTGTTCTTACCTGACTTGCCTTAGTTAAATAAAAGATTCAAGTAAAACAAATAAAAGGTAAAACACTTTGCCAACACAATGTAAAGAGACAGAAATCCACCAATATATCTGCTATTTCATTACTCTGCTAAAGATTCTACAGAGAACAAGCTCAAAAAAGCCCAACAGAATATAGACCAAAGCTGTTTGAAAAAAAAAAAGACTGATTTCCATTGAACACTAACACCTAAAACACACACTATTTAACCAGCCTAACCCTTGGACAACGCTAACCTTTCCCCGATAATCATGTGGGCTAAGCCTACATTTTAAATGAAAACACTGTGCCTAGCCTAAACCAGGAACCGTTTTAAAGCTTTCAAAAGCCTTGAATTGGCACTGTTTTTCAAACTCCAGGAAACAGCAGCTCAGAACTCAGAACCTCAGCAGCTCAGAACGTCAGCAGCTCAGAACCACAGCAGCTCAGAACCCCAGCAGCTCAGAACCCCAGCAGCTCAGAACCCCAGCAGCTCAGAACCCCAGCAGCTCAGAACCACAGCAGCTCAGAACCACAGCAGCTCAGAACCACACTAGCTCAGAACCCCAGCAGCTCAGAACCCCAGCAGCTCAGAACCACAGCAGCTCAGAACCACAGCAGCTCAGAACCCCAGTAGCTCAGAACCACAGCAGCTCAGAACCCCAGTAGCTCAGAACCCCAGTAGCTCAGAACCACAGCAGCTCAGAACCCCAGCAGCTCAGAACCCCAGCAGCTCAGAACCCCAGCAGCTCAGAACCCCAGCAGCTCAGAACCCCAGCAGCTCAGAACCACAGCAGCTCAGAACCCCAGCAGCTCAGAACCACAGTAGCTCTTTTTAACTGAAATTCTTGTTGCTGAAACCTTAACCTGTAAATTGCCAGGGGAGATAAAGTTTGTGTCCCAAAAGGAGCCCTATTCCCAACATAGTGCCCTTCTTTTGACCAGTGCCCTAAGCGCCGTAGAACACTGTGCCATTAGGGACGCAACGAAGGACAACTGGAAAAGCAGGTTATTGGGCCTGAAAGTAGCGCTGCTGTAGACTCCGCGGGTGCCTCACCTTAACAGCGGTAGCTAGGGGACACACCACGAACAGGCTATTCAAAGTCCTGTTTTTAAAAAACCAGGGGAGGGCTTGCAGCAGACAGGGTCGTTTACCAGAGAGGCGACCAATAGAACTGAGCCAAGAGAAGGCTAAACTATTGTTTTGGCTTAACAAGCAAGAGTGAACAAGGACAAAAGAAAACGACCACAAAAGAAGAGAGAGAAAATACCTCAGTAGTGAAGAAGGGGGATCACATCAGCCTAGTTCTTTTAGGAGCCAAGTTAACAAGGATCTTTTTACGGGGGATTTTCCTTTTTCGTCCTATTTTCTTTTTCTCGAATTGACACCTGTGCTGATGGAGGGAAAAACCGAAGTAGACTACTAATTTGCATGTCCAAAGTCTAAGTCTTAGTTGCCATTACCATGTTTTACAACAGAAACATTTAAAATGTCACTTACCTAGATCTATAAAATATTTTTTTTTTTATTCCTGTGAGAAACCTTCTTCTGCTAGTTAGTTCCAAGAATGTTCTACCACAATATCCAAATCCTCCAGAATCCAGGGAAGGTTTAGAGAATCGTTAAGGAATATCCTCCAGAATCCAGGAAAGGTTTAGAGAATCGTTAAGGAATATCCTCCAGAATCCAGGGAAGGTTTAGAGAATCCTTATAGAACTCCAGTCGCTCTTCTCCCTGTTTAGCTAATCCACAACTAACAGTTCACACCGCTGAAGGAAAAGTTCTCTCTGCTCTCTCTCTCTCTCTCTGCTTTCTCTCTCTCTCTCTGCTTTCTCTCTCTCTCTCTGCTTTCTCTCTCTCTCTCTCTCTCTCTCTCTCTCTCTCTCTCTCTCTCTCTCTCTCTCTCTCTCTCTGCTCTCTGCTTTCTCTCGTTCTCTCTCTCTGCTCTCTCTCTCTCTGCTCTCTCTCTGCTCTCTCTCTCTCTCTCTCTCTCTCTGCTCTCTCTCTCTCTCTCTCTCTGCTCTCTCTCTCTCTGCTCTCTCTCTCCGCAGAGTCTATAGTAGTTTGCAGAGAGACCCTTCAGCACCAAAGGTTGATCACACACTGAGCTGTGTTCACACACAGCCGGGGAGGAGCCAAGGTCCAACCTGCTTAGCTAAACCTGTGATGTCATAGGGTGTCGGATTTCACTGGGAAGAGGGGGGGCAGGAGATGGATTGGCTTCCTGAACTCTGAACAACAAGAGAGTCGATTGGAGTTTACCTGTTGGAGTTTACCTGTGCACAACATAAAAGGTTTGGGGTATGTGCGTTTTTACAGATATGGAGAGGATTTCTGTGCAAGTCTGTGAGTGTGAAATAAATACAAGATAAGTAGCTTAAATTATTTACCAGAATTATTTTACAAGGATTTTCAAGGTCTGACTGGGAGATGGCTGTTTAAATGAAAACAGTAAACGCTCAACTAAAACAACATAACCACACAGATAGATCCACTACACAAATCCACACAGATAGATCCACTACACAAATCCACACAGATAGATCCACTACACAAATCCACACAGATAGATCCACTACACAAATCCAAACAGATAGATCCACTACACAAATCCACACAGATAGATCCACTACACAAATCCACACAGATAGATCCACTACACAAATCCACACAGATAGATCCACTACACAAATCCACACAGATAGATCCACTACACAAATCCACACAGATAGATCCACTTCACAAATCCACACAGATAGATCTACTACACAAATCCACACAGATAGATCCACTACACAAATCCACACAGATAGATCCACCACACAAATCCACACAGATAGATCCACTACACAAATCCACACAGATAGATCCACTTCACAAATCCACACAGATAGATCCACTACACAAATCCACACAGATAGATCCACTACACAAATCCCAACAGATAGATCCACCACACAAATCCACACAGATAGATCCACTACACAAATCCACACAGATAGATCCACTACACATATCCACACAGATAGATCCACTTCACAAATCCACACAGATAGATTCACTTCACAAATCCACACAGATAGATTCACTTCACAAATCCACACAGATAGATCCACTACACAAATTCACACAGATAGATCCACTTCACAAATCCACACAGATAGATCCACTACACAAATCCACACAGATAGATCCACTTCACAAATCCACACAGATAGATCCACTTCACAAATCCACACAGATAGATCCACTTCACAAATCCACACAGATAGATCCACTTCACAAATCCACACAGATAGATCCACTTTACAAATCCACACAGATAGGTCCACTTCACAAATCCACACAGATAGATCCACTTCACAAATCCACACAGATAGATCCACTTCACAAATCCACACAGATAGATCCACTACACAAATCCACACAGATAGATCCACTTCACATATCCACAGATAGATCCACTTCACAAATCCACACAGATAGATCCACTTCACAAATCCACACAGATAGATCCACTTCACATATCCACACAGATAGATCCACTACATAAATCCAATGACAATTTTTTTTTTTACCCACGTGTGCTCAACCCATCGGTTTCTGGACCAATCAGAAAGCCTCGAATGTGTTGGCATTGGGTGAAGGGTCGGGGGAGGTTCTCCGATCCAGACTCAATGCGGAGAAGAAGCTATTTGCCGGAGTGAGGAGTCTGGGTAGCCAGGTAACGGCTCTGACTGAAACCAGAGAGGAATCAAAAAAGCAACAAGACAGTAAAAATAAATAAAATGCTAATTATTCAAGCAGCACAGGAGAGCAAGTATTAGCAGAATGTTACGTTTGCATAAAAAGCTAGATACAAAAAAAAAAATCTATTCTACCTCTCTCCCTCCGCTCAGATTTCCGCTAGCCAAGGAGGCTAATCATTCAGAGCAGATGTTCTGGAATGTTTTGTGGGATTTATGACCCCCCCCCCCACCCACACACACACACCATTCTCTAGGATTTATAACGGGGCTGAGAGGGAGCCTCAGGTGCTGCTTTCTCTTCTCTCTCAGTGATTCCTCACAAAACCCAGACAATAAAAACAAAAAAAAACATGATTTTGGAGGATTTTCCAGAAATGTAATCCATAAAATATTCCTTTGGAGGAAGAATGGTTGACATATATTTGACATTTTGTATTTAAAAGCATAATTGAGAAATAATAAATAAAAGTTGGGATATTTATGACACGTTTGGCCTTGAGTGGTGGTGTGGGTGGGATGTCTCGTGGTCTGACATACACCGCTCTATCTCTGTCACCTTTGACATCAGATGAGGAAGTGTCTCATTGATGGATGCAGGGGATTGAGATGCATCCAATGCCGAAAACAGAACAGATATCTCTAGTAGCTTAAACTGACAGGTTTTCAAGGAGATGTTTTTATTACGCTAATTACATTTCTGCGGGGCCTGCGGGGGGGTTTAAAACTTGTTTTATTTAACCTTTATTTTTAACACACCGTTGTGTTTTATTTGTAGATGCTACAAAGCAAACAGTGATGTCATGTGGAGCTTTACGGCTCTGAAACATGAGTAGTATCTTCATTTCAATAAACGTCTCTTTTTTTTTTTAAATGTAATGAATTGATTAATATTGAACAATATGAACATGAATATTGGAAATTATTTTTATATTTTTTATTATTTGGGCAAATGTTTCTATCAGTGGAGGCTGGTGGGAGGAGCTATAGGAGGACGGGTTTATTGTAATGGCTGGAACGGAGTCAAACACGTGGTTCCTCTGGACCTTTGAGGAGGAACTTTGTTCACTCAGCTCCGTCATACTGTTTGG
>NW_024059170.1:0-7500 GCF_016432855.1 Salvelinus namaycush | reverse complement strand
CGAAGCAAATTTGAGGAAAACACTACCGAAGTTCAACCAACACATTGACTGTAACACTCTCTCTGGTAAAACATTGGACCACTGCTCCTACAAGGCCCTCCCCCGCCCTCTCTTCGGCAAATCTGATCACGACTCCATTTTGCTCCTGCCTTCCTATAGGCAGGAACTCAAACAGGAAGTACCCATTCCAAGGTCTATTCAACGTTGGTCTGACCAATCGGAATCCACGCTTCAAGATTGTTTTGATCACGAGGACTGGGATATGTTCCCGGGTAGCCTCTGAGAATAACATCGACGAATACACGGATACGGTGATTTAGTTCATCAGGAAGTGTGGATAGAAACCGATGATAGATGGCAGCATACGTGCAAAACTGAAAGCACGAACACCGGCATTTAACCATGGCAAGGTGACTGGGAATACGCCCGAATACAAACAGTGTAGTTATTCCCTTTGTAAGGCAATCAAACAGGCAAAGTGTCCGTACAGAAACAAAGTGGAGTTGCAATACAATGGCTCAGACACGAGATGTATGTGGCGGGGTCTACAGACCATCATGGATTACAAAGGGAAAACCAGACACGTCGCGGACACCGACGTCTTGCTTCCGGACAAGCTAAACATCTTCTTCGCCCGCTTTCAGGATAATACAGTGCCACCTTGGACCAGCTAACAAGGACTGCGGGCTCTCCTTCTCCGTGGCTGACGTGAGTAAGACATTTAAGCATGTTAACCCCAAGGCTGCTGGCCCAGATGGCATCCCTAGCCGCGTCCTCAGAGCATGCGCAGACCAGCGGGCTGGTGTGTTTACGGGCATATTCAAATCGCTCCCTATCCCAGTCTGCTGTCCCCACTTGTTTCAAAATGTCAACCATTGTTCCTGTTCCCAAGAAAGCAAAAGTAACTGAACTAAATGACTATCGCCCCGTAGCACTCAGCTCTGTCATCATGAAGTGCTTTGAGAGGCTAGTTAAGGATCATATCACCTCTACCTTACCTGACACCCTAGACCCACTTCCATTTGCTTACCGCCACCATGGATCCACAGACGACCCAATCCTCATCTCACTGCACACTGCCCTATCCCATCTGGACAAAAGGAATATCGATGTAAGAATGTTTTTCATTGTCTATAGCTCAACATTCAACACCATAGTACCCTCCAAGCTCATTACTAAGCTCGGGGCTACCACTTCGCTGATCCTCAACACTGGGGCCCCACAAGGGTGCGTGCTCAGCCCCCTCCTGTACACCCTGTTCACCCATGACAGCGTGTCCATGCACACCTCCAACTCAATCATCAAGTTTACAGACGACACAACAGTAGTAGGCCTGATTACCAACAATGACGAGACCTCTCACCCAACGTCAACAAAACAAAGGAGCTGATCACCCCCCCCCCATCTACATCGACGGGACAGTAGCGGAGAAGGTGGAAAGCTTCAAGTTCCTTGGTGTACACATCACTGACAATCTGAAATGGTCCACCCACACAGACAGTGTGGTGAAGAAGGCGCAACAGCAAAATAAACAAAATACAAATTTGGCTTGGCCCCTAAAACCCTCACAAACTTTTACAGATGCACAATCGAGAGCATCCTGTTGAGCTGTATCACCGCCTGCTACGGCAACTGCTCCGCCCACAACCGTAAGGCTCTCCAGAGGGTGGTGCGGTCTGCACAACGCATCACCGGGGGCAAACTACCTGCCCTCCAGGACACCTACACCGCCCGATGTCACAGGAAGGCCAAAAAGATCATCAAGGACATCAACCACCCAAGCCACTGCCTGTTCACCCAGCTATCATCCAGAAGGCGAGGTCAGTACAGGTGCATCAAAGCTGGGACCGAGAGACTGAAAAACAGCTTCTATCTCAAGGCCATCAGACTGTTAAATAGCCATCACTAACCGGCTTCCACCAGGTTACTCAACCCTGCACCTGAAAAACAGCTTCTATCTCATGACCATTAGACTGTTTATCTTGGCCAGGTCGCAGTTGTAAATGAGAACTTGTTCTCAACTAGCCTACCTGGTTAAATAAAGGTGAGATAAAAAAAATATTTAAAAAAGACTGTTATATAGCGATCACTAACCGGCTTCCACCAGGTTTCTCAACCCTCCACCTTAGAGGCTGCAGCCCCATATACATAGACATGGAATCACTGGCCACTTTAATAATAGAACACTGGTCACTTTAATCATGTTTACATAATGCTTTACTCATCTCATACGTACCTTACCAGTCAAAAGTTTGGACGTTACTCATTCTAAGGTTCTTCTTTATTTTTACTATTATCTACATTGTAGAATAATAGTGAAGACATCAAAATAATGAAATAACACATTTGGAATCATGTAGTAACCAAGAAAGGGTTAAACAAATCAAAATATATTTTATATTTGAGATTCTTCAAAGTAGGAGGGATTGCCTTGATGACAGCTTTGCAAACTTATGGAAAATTACGGTTTGATTTGTGTAACACTTTTTTTGGTTACTACATTATTACATATGTGTAATTTCATAGTTTTGATATATAAACTGTATTATATTCTACTGTATTTTAGTCAATGCCACTCCGACATTGCTCGTCCTAATATTTATATATTTCTTAATACCATTCTTTCATTTAGATGAGTGTGTATTGTTGTGTATTGTTAGATATTACTGCACTGTTGGAGCTAGGAACACAAGCATTTCACTACACCCACAATAACATCTGGTAAATATGTGTATGTGACCAATAACATTTGATTTGGTTAGACTTTTTGTCAACACAACACGAGACACAGTAGTCAACACAGTAGTCAACACAGCAGGAGACACAGTAGTCAACACAGTAGTCAACACAGTAGTCAACACAGTAGTCAACACAGCAGGAGACACAGTAGTCAACACAGCAGGAGACACAGTAGGAGACACAGTAGTCAACACAGTAGTCAACACAGTAGTCAACACAGTAGTCAACACAGCAGGAGACACAGTAGTCAACACAGCAGGAGACACAGTAGGAGACACAGTAGTCAACACAGTAGTCAACACAGTAAGGACACAGTAGTCAACACGGTAGGAGACACAGTAGTCAACACAGCAGGAGACACAGTAGTCAACACAGTAGGAGACACAGTAAGGACACAGTAGTCAACACGGTAGGAGACACAGTAGTCAACACAGCAGGAGACACAGTAGTCAACACAGTAGGAGACACAGTAGTCAACACAGCAGGAGACACAGTAGGAGACACAGTAGGAGACACAGTAGTCAACACAGTAGTCAACACAGCAGGAGACACAGTAGTCAACACGGTAGGAGACACAGTAGTCAACACAGTAGTCAACACAGCAGGAGACACAGCAGGAGACACAGTAGGAGACACAGTAGTCAACACAGTAGGAGACACAGTAGGAGACACAGCAGGAGACACAGTAGGAGACACAGTAGTCAACACAGTAGGAGACACAGTAGGAGACACAGTAGTCAACACAGCAGGAGACACAGCAGGAGACACAGTAGGAGACACAGTCGTCAACACAGCAGGAGACACAGTAGTCAACACAGTAGGAGACACAGTAGTCAACACAGCAGGAGACACAATATTCAACACAGCAGGAGACACAGTAGTCAACACAGTAGGAGACACAATATTCAACACAGCAGGAGACACAGTAGTCAAAACAGTAGGAGACACAGTAGTCAACACAGCAGGAGACACAGTAGGAGACACAGTAGGAGACACAGTTGGAGACGCAGTAGTCAACACAGCAGGAGACACAGTAGACGACACAGCAGGAGACACAGTAGTCAACACAGCAGGAGACACAGCAGGAGACACAGTAGTCAACACAGCAGGAGACACAGTAGTCAACACAGTAGGAGACACAGTAGGAGACACAGTAGGAGACACAGTAGGAGACACAGTAGGAGACGCAGTAGTCAACACAGCAGGAGACACAGTAGACGACACAGCAGGAGACACAGTAGTCAACACAGCAGGAGACACAGCAGGAGACACAGTAGTCAACACAGCAGGAGACACAGTAGTCAACACAGTAGGAGACACAGTAGGAGACACAGTAGGAGACACAGTAGGAGACACAGCAGGAGACACAGTAGTCAACACAGCAGGAGACACAGTAGTCAACACAGTGGGAGACACAGTAGGAGACACAGTAGTCAACACAGTAGGAGACACAGTAGTCAACACAGCAGGAGACACAGTAGTCAACACAGTAGGAGACACAGTAGTCAACACAGTAGGAGACACAGTAGGAGACACAGTAGGAGACACAGTAGTCAACACAGTAGGAGACACAGCAGGAGACACAGTAGGAGACACAGTAGTCAACACAGTAGGAGACACAGTAGGAGACACAGTAGTCAACACAGCAGGAGACACAGCAGGAGACACAGTAGGAGACACAATAGGAGACACAGTAGGAGACACAGTAGTCAACACAGTAGGAGACACAGTAGGAGACACAGTAGTCAACACAGCAGGAGACACAGCAGGAGACACAGTAGGAGACACAGTAGGAGACACAGCAGGAGACACAGTAGTCAACACAGCAGGAGACACAGTAGTCAACACAGTAGGAGACACAGTAGTCAACACAGCAGGAGACACAGTAGTCAACACAGCAGTCAACACAGTAGGATACACAGTAGTCAACACAGTAGGAGACACAGTAGTCAACACAGTAGGATACACAGCAGTCAACACAGTAGGATACACAGTAGTCAACACAGTAGTCAACACAGCAGTCAACACAGTAGGATACACAGTAGTCAACACAGTAGGAGACACAGTAGTCAACACAGTAGGATACACAGCAGTCAACACAGTAGGATACACAGTAGTCAACACAGTAGGAGACACAGCAGTCAACACAGTAGGATACACAGTAGTCAACACAGCAGGAGACACAGCAGTCAACACAGTAGGATACACAGTAGTCAACACAGTAGGATACACAGCAGTCAACACAGTAGGATACACAGTAGTCAACACAGTAGGAGACACAGTAGTCAACACAGTAGGATACACAGTAGTCAACACAGTAGGAGACACAGTAGTCAACACAGTATGATACACAGCAGTCAACACAGTAGGATACACAGTAGTCAACACAGTAGGAGACACAGCAGTCAACACAGTAGGATACACAGTAGTCAACACAGCAGGAGACACAGTAGTCAACACAGTAAGGACACAGCATATTTGAATGGCTCATTACAGGGGTGACCATGCCAGAGAAGGAAGAGAGGGATGACGGTGAGGGAAGAGAGGGATGTAGGGAAGGAGGGATGTAGGAAAGGAGGGATGACGGTGAGGGAAGAGAGAGATGTAGGGAAGGAGGGATGTAGGGAAGGAGGGATGTAGGAAAGGAGGGATGACGGTGAGGGAAGAGAGAGATGTAGGGAAGGAGGGATGTAGGGAAGGAGGGATGTAGGAAAGGAGGGATGACGGTGAGGGAAGAGAGAGATGTAGGGAAGGAGGGATGACGGTGAGGGAAGAGAGATGTAGGGAAGGAGGGATGTAGGGAAGGAGGGATGTAGGGAAGAAGGGATGACGGTGAGGGAAGAGAGGGATGTAGGGAAGGAGGGATGTAGGGAAGGAGGGATGTAGGGAAGGAGGGATGACGGTGAGGGAAGAGAGATGTAGGGAAGGAGGGATGTAGGGAAGGAGGGATGTAGGGAAGGAGGGATGACGGTGAGGGAAGAGATTCATTCAGAACAGGTCTACAGTTTATGGGAATAATATCTGAGTGGATAAAAACATATTAACAGACCTGAAAACAGAGGAGGGAGATTCAACGCGATTGGAAAAACAACAAGTCACTCAAAACATGGCTGTCCAAAAGAGGCCTTGAGGGGGCTTGGCCTCTGCAGCTGTATGGTGTTGAGGTGTTGAGGTGTTGAGGTGTTGAGGTGTTGAGGGGGGGCCTGGAGACCTGAAAACCACAATGGCAGCTGAATGAGTATAAAAGACAGCAGTTGTGTTGAAGGCCTGCTACGTGGTGTTTACACCTCAGTTAACAACAGAGTGGAGCTGACACCATTTATTATCATGAACACAGCTGGCTAGCACCTGTCTCAAATACACACACACACACACACACACACACACACACACACACACACACACACACACACACACACACACACACACACACACACACACACACACACACACACAAAGTGACTGAGGTGACTACTGAGACAGAAGGTGTGAGAGAGAGAGGTAGCAGTACAGAAGGTGTGAGAGAGAGAGGTAGCAGGACAGAAGGTGAGAGGGAGGGAGGTAGCAGGACAGAAGGTGAGAGAGAGGGAGGTAGCAGGACAGAAGGTGTGAGAGAGGGAGGTAGCAGGACAGAAGGTGTGAGAGAGAGGGAGGTAGCAGGACAGAAGGTGTGAGAGAGAGGGAGGTAGCAGGACAGAAGGTGTGAGAGAGAGGGAGGTAGCAGGACAGAAGGTGTGAGAGAGGGAGGTAGCAGGACAGAAGGTGAGAGAGAGAGAGGTAGCAGGACAGAAGGTGTGAGAGAGAGAGGTAGCAGGACAGAAGGTGTGAGAGAGAGGGAGGTAGCAGGACAGAAGGTGAGAGAGAGGGAGGTAGCAGGACAGAAGGTGAGAGAGAGAGGGAGGTAGCAGGACAGAAGGTGTGAGAGAGAGGGAGGTAGCAGGACAGAAGGAGAGAGAGAGAGAGGTAGCAGGACAGAAGGTGAGAGAGAGGGAGGTAGCAGGACAGAAGGTGAGAGAGAGGGAGGTAGCAGGACAGAAGGTTGTGAGAGAGAGAGAGAGAGTAGCAGGACAGAAAGGTGTGAGAGAGGGGGAGGTAGCAGGACAGAAGGTGTGAGAGAGAGGGAGGTAGCAGGACAGAAGGTGTGAGAGAGAGAGGGAGGTAGCAGGACAGAAGGTGTGAGAGAGAGAGGGAGGTAGCAGGACAGAAGGTGAGAGAGAGGGAGGTAGCAGGACAGAAGGTGTGAGAGAGGGAGGTAGCAGGACAGAAGGTGTGAGAGAGGGAGGTAGCAGGACAGAAGGTGAGAGAGAGAGAGGTAGCAGGACAGAAGGTGAGAGAGAGGGAGGTAGCAGGACAGAAGGTGAGAGAGAGGGAGGTAGCAGGACAGAAGGTGTGAGAGAGAGAGAGAGAGGTAGCAGGACAGAAGGTGTGAGAGAGAGGGAGGTAGCAGGCAGAAGGTGTGAGAGAGAGAGGTAGCAGGACAGAAGGTGAGAGAGAGAGGGAGGTAGCAGGACAGAAGGTGAGAGAGAGGGAGGTAGCAGGACAGAAGGTGTGAGAGAGGGAGGGAGCAGGACAGAAGGTGAGAGAGAGGGAGGTAGCAGGACAGAAGGTGTGAGAGAGAGGGAGGTAGCAGACAGAAGGTGTGAGAGAGAGGAGGTAGCAGGACAGAAGGTGTGAGAGAGGGAGGTAGCAGGACAGAAGGTGAGAGGGAGGGAGGTAGCAGGACAGAAGGTGAGAGAGAGGGAGGTAGCAGGACAGAAGGTG
>NW_024059169.1:0-40097 GCF_016432855.1 Salvelinus namaycush | reverse complement strand
CCACCAGCCTCCTCTTCCCTCTACCCACCATTCTCCCCTTCCCTCTTCCCACCAGCCTCCTCTTCCCTCTTCCCACCAGCCTCCCTTTCCCTCTCCCCACCTGCCTCCTCTTCCCACCAGCCTCCCTTTCCCTCTCCTCACCAGCCTCCTCTACCTTCTCCCCACCCGCCTCCTCTTCCCTCTCCCCACCTGCCTCCCCTTCCCTCTTCCCACCAGCCTCCTCTTCCCTCTTCCCACCAGCCTCCCTTTCCCTCTCCCCACCTGCCTCCTCTTCCCACCAACCTCCCTTTCCCTCTTCCCACCAGCCTCCTCTTCCCTCTTTCCACCAGCCTCCCTTTCCCTCTCCCCACCTGCCTCCCCTTCCCTCTTCCCACCAGCCTCCTCTTCCCTCTTCCCACCAGCCTCCTCTTCCCTCTCCCCACCTGCCTCCTCTTCCCTCTCCCCACCTGCCTCCTCTTCCCTCTCCCCACCCGCCTCCTCTTCCCTCTCCCCACCTGCCTCCTCTTCCCTCTCCCCACCCGCCTCCTCTTCCCTCTTCCCACCAGCCTCCTCTTCCCTCTTCCCACCAGCCTCCCTTTCCCTCTCCTCACCAGCCTCCCCTTCCCTCTTCCCACCAGCCTCCTCTGCCCTCTTCCCACCAGCCTCCCTTTCCCTCTCCCCACCTGCCTCCTCTTCCCACCTGCCTCCTCTTCCCTCTCCCCACCTGCCTCCTCTTCCCTCTCCCCACCTGCCTCCTCTTCCCTCTCCCCACCCGCCTCCTCTTCCCTCTCCCCACCTGCCTCCTCTTCCCTCTCCCCACCCGCCTCCTCTTCCCTCTTCCCACCAGCCTCCCTTTCCCTCTCCTCACCAGCCTCCCCTTCCCTCTTCCCACCAGCCTCCTCTTCCCTCTTCCCACCAGCCTCCCTTTCCCTCTCCCCACCTGCCTCCTCTTCCCACCAGCCTCCCTTTCCCTCTCCTCACCAGCCTCCTCTTCCCTCTCCCCACCTGCCTCCTCTTCCCACCAGCCTCCCTTTCCCTCTCCTCACCAGCCTCCTCTTCCCTCTCCCCACCTGCCTCCTCTTCCCTCTCCCCACCCGCCTCCTCTTCCCTCTCCCCACCTGCCTCCTCTTCCCACCAGCCTCCCTTTCCCTCTCCCCACCCGCCTCCTCTTCCCTATCCTCACCAGCCTCCTCTTCCCTTCCCCCCACCTGCCTCCTCTTCCCTCCCTCCCCCCACCAGCCTCCTCTTCCCTCTCCCCACCTGCCTCCTCTTCCCTCTTCCCACCAGCCTCCTCTTCCCTCTACCCACCAGCCTCCCCTTCCCTCTTCCCACCAGCCTCCTCTTCCCTCTTCCCACCAGCCTCCCTTTCCCTCTTCCCACCAGCCTCCCTTCCCCTCTTCCCACCAGCCTCCCTTTCCCTCCCCCCACCTGCCTCCTCTTCCCTCCCCCCACCTGCCTCCTCTTCCCTCTCCCCACCTGCCTCCTCTTCCCTCTCCCCACCTGCCTCCTCTTCCCTCTCCCCACCTGCCTCCTCTTCCCTCTCCCCACCTTCCTCCTCTTCCCTCTCCCCACCTGCCTCCTCTTCCCTCTCCCCACCTGCCTCCTCTTCCCTCTCCCCACCTGCCTCCTCTTCCCTCTTCCCACCAGCCTCCCTTTCCCTCTTCCCACCAGCCTCCCTTCCCTTCCCCCCACCTGCCTCCTCTTCCCTCCCTCCCCCCACCTGCCTCCTCTTCCCTCTCCCCACCTGCCTCCTCTTCCCTCTCCCCACCTGCCTCCTCTTCCCTCTCCCCACCTGCCTCCTCTTCCCTCTCCCCACCTGCCTCCTCTTCCCTCCCCCCACCTGCCTCCTCTTCCCTATCCTCACCGGCCTCTTCTTCCCTCTCACCACCTGCCTCCTCTTCCCTCTCCCCACCTGCCTCCTCTTCCCTATCCTCACCGGCCTCTTCTTCCCTCTCCCCACCTGCCTCCTCTTCCCTCTCCCCACCTGCCTCCTCTTCCCTCTCCCCACCTGCCTCCTCTTCCCTCTCCCCACCTGCCTCCTCTTCCCTCTCCCCACCTGCCTCCTCTTCCCTCTCCCCACCTGCCTCCTCTTCCCTCTCCCCACCTGCCTCCTCTTCCCTCTCCCCACCTGCTCCTCTTCCCTCTCTCCCACCTGCCTCCTCTTCCTCTCCCACCAGCGTCCTCTTCCCTCCCCCCACCTGCCTCCTCTTCCCTCTTCCCACCAGCCTCCTCTTCCCTCCCCCCACCTGCCTCCTCTTCCCTCTCCCCACCTGCCTCCTCTTCCCTCTCCCCACCTGCCTCCTCTTCCCTCTCCCCACCTGCCTCTTCTTCCCTCACTAGATCTCTGTTTCTCCTCCAGGCCATTTGTGAATTTTACATTTGTTTGTAAATTGTGCTTGGCAACTTCAGGGATAGTCAGCGTTGAGAGGGAAACAACAGCCAGGCTTGATTCATTTATTCTACAGCTTCATCTAGCTGACGTCTCTGTGTTTGTCTGCACTGTATGTGACTCAGACTTCATCGCTCCAGTACCAGTCCTCCGGGACATGTTAGTGTGTGCTTATGAGTGCTCTATGTGTGTGTTTGCTGTGTGTGCATGTGTGTGTGTGTGTGTGTGTGTGTGTGTGTGTGTGTGTGTGTGTGTGTGTGTGTGTGTGTGTGTGTGTGTGTGTGTGTGTGTGTGTGTGTGTGTGTGTGTGTGTGTGTGTGTGTGTGTGTGTGTGTGTGTTTTCTGTGTGTGTGTGTGTGTGTGTGTGTGTTTTCTGTGTGTGTGTTTTCTGTGTGTGTGTGTGTGTGTTTTCTGTGTGTGTGTGTGTGTGTGTGTGTGTGTGTGTGTGTGTGTGTGTGTGTGTGTGTGTGTGTGTGTGTGTGTGTGTGTGTGTGTGTGTGTGTGTGTGTGTGTGTGTGTGTGTGTGTGTTAGCTCGCACTGAGGGAATGAATACTTATCCAGCCATAATTAAAGTAGTTACCAGCATGTGACCAATCAACATAAAACATATTTGAATCAGCATTTCAATTAATTTGTGTTTGGTGCAACACACATATATATATATATATTAGGTAATGGTTGGAGGCTTGCATGTTTGATTCTGCTTACCCCACAAACTTGACGTTGAATTCTGCTCTAAGAGTATTCCTCATATACAGTGCAGAGACAGGTCAGTATAGAGACCAGAGAGGGGGATGAGACCAGGAAGTGAAGAGAAGAAAAAGAGTGTATGATTGGTACATAGAGAGAGCAGAAATAATGGAGAGAAGAGATCGGGGAGATATGGAACAAGTGGAGAGAAGAGATATACTGTAGGGGATATGGAACAAGTGGAGAGAAGAGACATAGGGGACATGGAACAAGTGGAGAGAAGAGACATAGGGGACATGGAACAAGTGGAGAGAAGAGACATAGGGGACATGGAACAAGTGGAGAGAAGAGACATAGGGGACATGGAACAAGTGGAGAGAAGAGAAATAGGGGACATGGAACAAGTGGAGAGAAGAGACATAGGGGACATGGAACAAGTGGAGAGAAGAGACATAGGGGACATGGAACAAGTGGAGAGAAGAGACATAGGGGACATGGAACAAGTGGAGAGAAGAGACATAGGGGACATGGAACAAGTGGAGAGAAGAGATATAGGGGACATGGAACAAGTGGAGAGAAGAGACATAGGGGACATGGAACAAGTGGAGAGAAGAGACATAGGGGACATGGAACAAGTGGAGAGAAGAGAAATAGGGGACATGGAACAAGTGGAGAGAAGAGACATACTGTAGGGGATATGGAACAAGTGGAGAGAAGAGACATAGGGAACATGGAACAAGTAGAGAGAAGAGACATATTGTAGGGGATATGGAACAAGTGGAGAGAAGAGACATAGGGGACATGGAACAAGTGGAGAGAAGAGACATACTGTAGGGGATATGGAACAAGTGGAGGGAAGAGAAATAGGGGACATGGAACAAGTGGAGAGAAGAGACATAGGGGACATTGAACAAGTGGAGAGAAGAGATATAGGGGACATGAAACAAGTGGAGAGAAGAGACATAGGGGGACATGGAACAAGTGGAGAGAAGAGACATAGGGGACATGGAACAAGTGGAGAGAAGAGAAATAGGGGACATGGAACAAGTGGAGAGAAGATACATAGGGAACATGGAACAAGTGGAGAGAAGAGACATACTGTAGGGGATATGGAACAAGTGGAGAGAAGAGACATAGGGAACATGGAACAAGTGGAGAGAAGAGACATACTGTAGGGGATATGGAACAAGTGGAGAGAAGAGACATAGGGGACATGGAACAAGTGGAGAGAAGAGACATACTGTAGGGGATATGGAACAAGTGGAGAGAAGAGACATAGGGAACATGGAACAAGTGGAGAGAAGAGAAATAGGGGACATGGAACAAGTGGAGAGAAGAGACATAGGGGACATGGAACAAGTGGAGAGAAGAGACATAGGGGACATGGAACAAGTGGAGAGAAGAGACATAGGGGACATGGAACAAGTGGAGAGAAGAGACATAGGGGACATGGAACAAGTGGAGAGAAGAGAAATAGGGGACATGGAACAAGTGGAGAGAAGAGACATAGGGGACATGGAACAAGTGGAGAGAAGAGACATAGGGGACATGGAACAAGTGGAGAGAAGAGACATAGGGGACATGGAACAAGTGGAGAGAAGAGACATAGGGGACATGGAACAAGTGGAGAGAAGAGATATAGGGGACATGGAACAAGTGGAGAGAAGAGACATAGGGGACATGGAACAAGTGGAGAGAAGAGACATAGGGGACATGGAACAAGTGGAGAGAAGAGAAATAGGGGACATGGAACAAGTGGAGAGAAGAGACATACTGTAGGGGATATGGAACAAGTGGAGAGAAGAGACATAGGGAACATGGAACAAGTAGAGAGAAGAGACATATTGTAGGGGATATGGAACAAGTGGAGAGAAGAGACATAGGGGACATGGAACAAGTGGAGAGAAGAGACATACTGTAGGGGATATGGAACAAGTGGAGGGAAGAGAAATAGGGGACATGGAACAAGTGGAGAGAAGAGACATAGGGGACATTGAACAAGTGGAGAGAAGAGATATAGGGGACATGAAACAAGTGGAGAGAAGAGACATAGGGGACATGGAACAAGTGGAGAGAAGAGACATAGGGGACATGGAACAAGTGGAGAGAAGAGAAATAGGGGACATGGAACAAGTGGAGAGAAGATACATAGGGAACATGGAACAAGTGGAGAGAAGAGACATACTGTAGGGGATATGGAACAAGTGGAGAGAAGAGACATAGGGAACATGGAACAAGTGGAGAGAAGAGACATACTGTAGGGGATATGGAACAAGTGGAGAGAAGAGACATAGGGGACATGGAACAAGTGGAGAGAAGAGACATACTGTAGGGGATATGGAACAAGTGGAGAGAAGAGACATAGGGAACATGGAACAAGTGGAGAGAAGAGAAATAGGGGACATGGAACAAGTGGAGAGAAGAGACATAGGGGACATGGAACAAGTGGAGAGAAGAGACATAGGGGACATGGAACAAGTGGAGAGAAGATACATACTATAGGAGATATGTAACACGTGAGGAGGGGAGAGGGAAGAGGAGGCTGATGAGGACAAGAGGTTAGAGATGGGTAATGGCTGAGAGAGAGAAGAAATAAGAGAAGAAGGGAGGGGAGATGGAGAGATGGGGAGTTGAGGTGATGGAGAGGTGGAGAGATGGAGAGGTGGAGAGATGGGGAGAGATGGGGAGAGGTGGGGAGAGATGGGGAGAGGTGGGGAGATGGAGAGAGATGGAGAGGTGGAGAGATGGAGAGGTGGAGAGATGGGGAGAGGTGGAGAGATGGGGAGAGATGGAGAGGTGGAGAGATGGAGAGAGATGGGGAGAGATGGAGAGATGGGGAGAGGTGGAGAGGTGGAGAGATGGGGAGATGGGGAGAGGTGGAGAGATGGAGAGATGGGGAGAGGTGGAGAGATGGAGAGATGAGGAGATGGAGAGATGGAGAGATGGGGAGAGGTGGAGAGGTGGAGAGATGGAGAGATGGAGAGGTGAGGAGATGGAGAGGTGGAGAGGTGGAGAGATGGGGAGAGGTGGGGAGATGGATAGATGGAGAGATGAGGAGGTGGAGAGGTGGAGAGGTGGAGAGATGAGGAGATGGAGAGGTGGAGAAGTGGAGAGGTGGAGAGATGGAGAAATGGGGAGAGGTGGAGAGATGGAGAGATGGAGAGATGGAGAGATGAGGAGATGAGGAGATGAGGAGATGGAGAGGTGGAGAGATGGAGAGAGGTGGAGAGGTGGAGAGATGGAGAGGTGGAGAGCTGGAGAGATGCGGAGAGGTGGAGAGATGGAGAGGTGGGGAGAGGTGGAGAGATGAGAGGTGGAGAGATGAGAGGTGGAGAGGTGGAGAGATGGAGAGATGAGAGGTGGAGAGATGAGAGGTGGAGAGATGAGAGGTGGAGAGGTGGAGAGAGATGGGGAGAGATGGAGAGATGGAGAGATGGAGAGATGGAGAGATGAGGAGATGAGGAGATGGAGAGATGGAGAGATGGAGAGATGAGAGATGAGGAGATGGAGAGATGAGGAGAGATGGAGAGAGATGGAGAGATGGAGAGATGGGGAGATGAGGAGATGGAGAGATGGAGAGATGGAGAGATGAGAGATGAGGAGATGGAGAGATGAGGAGAGATGGAGAGAGATGGAGAGATGGAGAGATGGGGAGATGAGGAGATGGGGAGATCTGGAGAGATGGAGAGATGAGGAGATGGGGAGAGATGGAGAGATGGGGAGAGGTGGAGAGATGAGGAGATGGGGAGAGATGGAGAGATGAGGAGATGGGGAGAGATGGAGAGATGGGGAGAGATGGAGAGGAATTGAGAGATGGGGAGATGTGGAGAGGTGGAGAGATGGAGAGATGGAGAGATGGGGAGAGGTGGAGAGATGGGGAGAGATGGAGAGAAATGGAGAGATGGGGAGAGGTGGAGAGATGGGGAGAGGTGGAGAGATGGAGAGGTGGAGAGATGGGGAGATGGGGAGATGGGGAGACATGGAGAGATGGAGAGATGGAGAGATGGAGAGATGGGGAGACAGGGAGAGATGGAGAGATGGGGAGATGGAGAGATGGGGAGAGGGAGAGATGGGGAGATGGGGAAATAAGGTGAAAAGGAATAGGGAAGAAAAGATAGAGGGGAGATACAAATGTGTGAAAGTGAGAGAGAATATGGGGAGGTAGAGGAGAGATAGATGAGGGAGGGGAGAGGGGCAGGATGAGGGAATAGCGGGAGGGAGAGGAGAGAGAGATGATGAGAGGGTGAAGGGGTGAAGGGGACAGGATGAGGGAAAAAGAGAAGGAATGGGGAAGAGGGAGAGTGAAAAGAGAAGGTTAAATGAGAGGAAGAAGAAGGGAATGGGAAGGCGGAAGAAGAGCTGAGATGAAAATGAGAGAGGAGTGGGAATAGAGGAGAGTGTAGTGACGGAGTTGGAATGTGCCGTGAAGGGAGGGGGAACGGAAGTGGAGCGCGGAGGGATCCATATTTCAACGCATAATTAATAGTCCACCTGTTCCCGTTGTCTGAATGAGCGAGAGAAAAACTGAGAGAAAAAGTAATGACACTATTATCAAATACAAGAGATGGAACTCACATTATGGTGATTACCACCCATCTCCATACAGATGGAGTCAGTCGGTGAGAGTCAAGGAGAGAAGCAGCGGTGCATGTCAGCTGTGGACTCAGGCTCACAGCCCGGCAGACGCAGCTGGCTGGGGTAGCGAGAGCGCTGCTCGCACAATCATACTTCTACTGCATAGCACAGTCAATGGGCACCATGAGTGCTGTGCTGTGTACTCCATCACTAGCACACAGCAGTGGGTGAATGTTATGCTATGCTACAATGTCAGGAGGACTTTAAGGTAATATACAGAACATGGTCTTACTTTGTTAAACTGAAACATAACTTTTAAGGTGTGAGGAAACTCCTTCATAAGGCCTATAGAGATGTTCCTAGATGAAAGCTACAGAAGCCTTAATAATACTACTCTATGAGTATTAACAACTACCAGGAAACTACAGTAAGAAATTAATGAGGATATTAGTTAAATAGGGAGATGGACACCAGTAGCAATGCTCCTGCTCTGATTGGTCGTTCCACTGGCTGTCCCTACGGGTGAGACAAGAAGCTACATATTTTGCAGCTAATATGGCACAAAAAGGTTTTTCTCCCAATAGACATTGGATTTTCTCCTTTTTTGTTTTGGTTTCAACATTTCTGTATTTGTTTAAATTTTGGGAAAGAAAATTGCCCATAAGTCTGTATAGTTCTGGCAGAGGAAAATGCAGCTCTGTTTGGACCTCTCTGAGGGCAGAGTGAGCACAACCTGTCCTCTCTGGGTAGCCAGATTTGTCTGTGACGGACGGTTTCTACGGCCAGGCTGTGCTCACTGAGTCTGTACATAGTCAGTGTTTGTCTCAGTTTTCTATCAGTCCCGGTGGTCAGATAGTCTGCCACCATGTACTGTCTGTTTAGAGCCAAATACCATTGAAGTTTACTTAGATGTTTTTGGTGTCTTTCCAATAGGTGATATATTTTTATTTTTGCTTCGTCAGCCAGATTGTTCTGAGTGCTGTCATCAGGCTTTGTTGTGTTGGTTTGGGTTAGTGAACTGAGCCTCAGAACCAGCTGGCTGAGGGGACTCTTTTCTATGGTCAACTCTTGGCATCTCTCTCTCTCTCTTATCTGCACAGTGCATTCGGAAGGTATTCAGAACCCTTGACTTTTTCCACATTCAGTTACGTTACAGCCTTATTCTAAAATTGATTCAATAAAAAATTATAAACTGAAATATCACATTTACACAAGTATTCAGATCTTTTACTGAGTACTTGGTTGTTCCAAACTTCATCCATTTAAGAATGATGGAGGCCACTGTGTTCTTGGGGAACTTCAATTCTGCAGAATGTTTTTTTTCTACCCTTCCCCAGATCTGTGCCTCGACATAATCCTGTCTCGGAACTCTACGGACAATTGCGTCAACCTCATGGCTTGGTTTTTTCTCTGACATGCCATGTCAACTGTGGGACCTTATATAGACAGGTGCGTGCCTTTCTAAATCATGCCCAATCAATAGAATTGACCACACGTGGACACCAATCAAGTTGTAGAAACATCTCAATGATGATCAATGGGAACAGGATGCACCTGAGCTCAATTTCGAGTCTCATAGCAAAGGGTCTGAATTCTTGCGTAAATAAAGTATTTCTGTTTTTCATTTTTTATTCATTTGCAAAAATGTCTAAAAGCCTGTTTTCACATTCTCATTATGGGGTATTGTGTTTAGATTGCTGAGAAAGAAAATAGATTTAATCCATTTTAGAATAACTCAATAGCCTTGGTTTCTCAAATGACTGCCTCCCCTGGTTCACCAACTACTTCTCAGATAGAGTTCAGTGTGTCAAATTGGAGGGCCTGTTGTTCGGACCTCTGGCAGTCTTTATGGGGGGGTTTAATTCTCGGGCAGACTCTTTTCTCTGTATATTTCAATAATGTCGTTCTTGCTGCTGGTGAGTCTCTGATCCACCTCTATGCAGACGGCACCATTCTGTATACATCTGGCCCTTCTTTGGACACTGTGTAAATAAACCTCCAAACGAGCTTCAATACCATACAACACTGGCCTCCAACTCCTTTTAAATGCTATTAAACTAAATGCATGCTCTTCAACCGATTGTTGCCCGCACCCGCCCGCCTGACTAGCATCACTACTCTGGACGGTTCTGACTCAGAATATGTGGACAACTACAAATACCTAGACTGTAAACTCTCCTTCCAGACTCACATTAAGCATCTCCAATCCAAAATGAAATCTTCCTATTTTGCAACAAAGCCTCCTTCACTCATGCTGCCAAACACATACCCTCGTAAAACTGACCATCCTACCGATCCTTGACTTCAGCGATGTCCTTTATAAAATAGCCTCCAACACTCTACTCAGCAAATTGGATGCAGTCTATCACAGTGCCATCCGTTTTGTCCCCAAAGCCCCATATTCTACCAACCACTGTGACCTGCATGCTCTCGTTGGCTGGCCCTCGCTACATATTCGTCGCCAAACCCACTGGCTCCAAGTCATCTACAAGTCTCTGCTAGGTAAAGTCCCGCCTTATCTCAGCTCACTGTTCACCATAGCAACACCCACCTGTAGCATGCGCTCCAGCAGGTATATATCACTGGTCATCCCCAAAGCCAACACCCCCTTTGGCCACCTTTCCTTCCAGTTCTCTGCTACCAATGACTGGAGCAAACTGCAAAAACCACTGAAGCTGGAGACTTAAATCTCTCTCTCTAACTTTAAGCATCAGCTGTCAGAGCAGCTTACCGATCACTGTACCTGTACACAGCCTATCTGTAAATAGCACACCCTCATCCCCATATTGTTATTTAAAAATGTTTGCACCCCAGTATCTCTATTTGCACATCATCATCTGCACATCTATCACTCCAGTGTTAATGCTACATTTGTATTATTTCGCCTCTATGGCCTATTTATTACTTTACCTCCCTAATCTTACTACATTTCCACATACTGTATATCGATTTTCTGTTGTGTTATTGACTGTACGTTTGTTTATCCCATGTGTGACTCTGTGTTGTTGTTTTTGTCGCACTGCTTTGCTTTATCTTGGCCAGGTCGCAGTTGTAAATGAGAACTAGTTCTCAACTGGCCGACCTGGTTAAATAAAGGTGAAATAAATACAATTAAAATTAAAAAAGGCAGTAAGGTAACAGAATGTAGATAAAGTCAAGGGGTCTGAATACTTTCCAAAGGCCCTGTATCTTTGGTGTCTCTCTCTCTGTGGTGTTTCACTTCAAATGGAACCCACTTCCAACATGGGGGACTGGAAGGTTTGAACCCACACTGGGGCTTTTATCTCAGAAAAGAGATGAAGGAAGTTCTACATAATCATGGGGGCAGTCAGCTATCTGGAGCCGCTCATTCTAAAGAGATTCAGAAAGAGGTTGTAAGTGCTTTGATTTAGCCTAAAATGGTGATTATCATCCAAGATGATGCAGATTAGAATATCAAAGGTGACACACAGATACATCTTCTCACAGAAACAAAACAGAGAATATATTACACTGTAGCAACAATACAAGAGAAGAGATTGTATTACTTCTATCGTGTTGTCGAGGCCCCAGTGCATTCAACATGACTTTGAGATGACACGGGGGCTAGCGTTAGCATGAGCGATACCTGCAGCTGGCTGACTGATGCCCATCTATGATGTTAATTGCGTCAGCCAGCGAATCAGTCTCCATATCAGCACTGTGTTGATGAGCTGCATCTCCCCGTGGCGGGAGGCTTCGTGGTCCAGAAACATTTACTGGCACCGTGGGCGAAATGGAAATGAAAAGATGAAAACAAAAGACTCCATGTCAGGAGGAGTGGGAGTCAACAGAGACACTAAAGGTGTTACGAAACTTACGACAACAACCATCGCAAATACACTCTGTACACAACATGTTGCTTTGAAACAGAACAGAATGACACAGTGTCATGTTATGTGATAACATTATGCTCCAGCCTTCAGGGGGATGATATATACTACCAGTCAATAATTTGGACACACCTACGCATTAATAGGTTTTTCTTTATTTTAACTATTTTCTACATTGTAGAATAATAGTGAAGACATCAAAACTATGAAATAACACATGGAATCATGTAGTAACCAAAAAAGTGTTACACAAATCAAAATATATGTTATATTTAAGATTCTTCAAAGTAGCCACTCTTTGCCTTGATGACAGCTTTGTAAACTCTTGGACTTCTCTCAACCAGTTTCATGGTGAACGCTTTTTCAACAGTCTTGAAGGAGTTCCCACATATGCTGAGCACTTGTTGGCTGCTTTTCCTTCACTTTGCAATCCAACTCATCCCAAACCATCTCAATTGGGTTGAAGTCGGGTGATTGTGGAGTCCAGGTCATCTGATGCAGCACTCCATCACTCTCCTTCTTGGTCAAATAGCCCTTACACAGCCTGGAGGTGTGTTGGGTCATTGTCTTGTTGAAAAAAAAATTATAGTCCCACTAAGCACAAACCAGATGGGATGGCGTATCGCTGCAGAATGCTGTGGTAGCCATGCTGGTTAAGTGTGCCTTGAATTCTAAATAAATCACAGACAGTGTCACCAGCAAAGCACCCCCACACCATCATACCTCCTCCTCCATGCTTCACGGTGGGAACCACACATGCAGAGATCATCCGTTCACCTACTCTGCGTCTTACAAACACACGGCGGTTGGAACCAAAAATCAAAAATTTGGACTCATCAGACCAAAGGACAGATTTCCACCGGTCTAATGTCCATTGCTCGTGTTTCTTGGCCCAAGCAAGTCTCTTTTTCTTATTGGTGTCCTTTAGTAGGAGCTTCTTTGCAGCAATTCGACCACGAAGGCCTGATTCATGCAGTCTCCTCTGAACAACTGATGTTGAGATGTGTCTGTTACTTGAACTCTGTGAAGCATTTATTTGGGCTGCAATCTGAGGTGCAGTTAACTCTAATGAACTTGTCCTCTGCAGCAGAGGTAACTCTGGGTCTTCCTTTCCTGTGGTGGTCCTCATGAGAGCCAGTTTCATCATAGCGCTTGATGGTTTTTGTGACTGCACTTGAAGAAACTTTAAAAGTTCTTGACATTTTCAGGATTGACTGACCTTCATATCTTAAAGTAATGATGGACTGTTGTTTCTCTTTGCTCATTTGAGCTGTTCTTGCCATAATATGGACTTGGTATTTTACCAAATAGGGCTATCTTCTGTATAGCCCCCCTACCTTGTCACAACACAACTGATTGGCTCAGTTGAAATACATTTCACAAATTAACTTCTAACAAGGCATACCTGTTAAAACTTCTCTAGGATAGGGGGCAGCATTTTCACGTTTGGATGAAAAGAATACCCAAATTCAACTGCCAGCTACTCATCCCCAGAAGATAAGATATGCATATTATTAGTATGCATATTATTAGATATGCATATCATTAGATAGAAAACACTCTGAAGTTTCTAAAACTATTTGAATCATGTCTGTGAGTATAACAGAACTTATTTAGCAGGCGAAACCCCGAGGACAAACCATTCAGATTTTTATTTTTTGAGGTCACTCTCTTTTCAATGGGTTTTCATTGGGAATCCAGATTTCTAAGGGACCTTCTTTCAGTTCCTACCACTTCCACTGGATGTCAACAGTCTTTAGAAATTTGTTGAGGTTTTTCCTTTGTGTAATGAAGAAGTACAGCCATCCAGAACGAGGGTCACTTGAAGTGTACTGTTAGATAGAGGCGCGTGACCAGAAAGCTAGCTAAAGTTTGTTTTAATCCTGTATTGAACACAGATCGTCCCGTCTTCAATTTTATCGATTATTTACGTAAAAAAATACCTAAAGTTGTATTACAACAGTAGGTTGAAATGTTTTGGCAAAGTTTACAGGTAACTTTTGAGCTATTTTATAGTCACGTTGCGCAAGTTGGAACCGGTGTTTTTCTGGATCAAACGCGCCAAATAAATTGACATTTTGGATATATATCGACGGAATTAATCGAACAAAAGGATCATTTGTGATGTTTATGGGACATATTGGAGTGCCAACAAAAGAAGCTCGTCAAAGGTAAGGCATGAATTATATTTTTATTTCTGCGTTTTGTGTCGCGCCTGCAGGGTTGAAATATGCTTCTCTCTCTTTGTTTACTATGGTGCTATCCTCAGATAATAGCATCGTTTGCTTTCGCCGAAAAGCCTATTTGAAATCTGACATGTTGGCTGGATTCACAACAAGTGTCGCTTTAATTTGGTATCTTGCATGTGTGATTTAATGAAAGTTTGATTTTTATAGTAATTTATTTGAATTTGGCGCTCTGCATTTTCACTGGCTTTTGGCCACGTGTGACGCTACCGTCCCACCTATCCCAGAGAGGTTAATTTAAATGAATTCCAGGTGACTAACTCATGAAGCTGGTTGAGAGAATGCCAAGAGTGTGCAAAGCTGTCATCAAGGCAAAGGGTGGCTACTTTGAAGAATCTCAAATATAAAATATATTTTGATTTGTTTAACACTTTTTTTGGTTACTACATGATTCCATATGTGTTATTTCATAGTTTGATGTCTTCACTATTATTCTACAATGTAGAACATAGTTAAAATAAAGAAAAAACATTTAATGAGTAAGTGTGTCCAAACTTTTGTGACATACACAGTGCGTCTTAGCATGTTAGCTCCTGGCTCCTGAACAGTATTGTAAAGCCCATGTAGTGAGTGGTGTGAGATGTGAGTGCCATGGCCCCTGTATAAAACACAATGAGATGTGAGTGTTAGTACAGAGGCTCCTTTCTGTACTTCCCTCATTACTGACTCTAAGGTCGGTAACACTGAGGACAGAGACAGAGAGAGGCATCAGCGGTTGGATCCCCTGCGGATAGTGGTTATACTGCTATTGAGGCTCCTGGAGTTCCTGGAGCTCAGAGGATCTGAGTGGCCCCCGGGGGCCAGTTGTCAGTGCTCCTTTCTGAGGGAACTGAGGGACTAGATGGCCTGATGGATGGAACCAGTCTGGTGGAGCAGGGAGGTGATCTCAGGTAAACTATCCAACAGTACCGTAGATACTCTGGGTTATGGGTAGTGAACGGTGAACGGTCTAGAAAAGGCTAGTGAAGTATCACTTCAGATGAACAGAAATGAAGTGGTGATAAAAACAGCTGTCTAAAAGCTCAACATCAAAATAATAATAATAATAATGTATTGTATTTTTATAGTGCTATTCACTACAGTACATAAACAATCTCAAAGTGCTTTAAAGCATCAAAAAAGGAGAGCCATTTAGAAAAACCACAACAACAAAATGACTGGAGGCAAGCAACCTAAATGCTAATGCAGTCTCTGAGGTGTCTTCACCAACAAACACATCCAAAACCAGCCTCTCCATCCACATAATCAGACCCAAGGTCTATTCAGTCCAGGTAGCTGGGCAGTTGTAAACGGATTACAATAGTGTCACATCAAATCCGTCTCTTCTCCATAGTGCAATTAGCAAAAAGTGGATTGAACAGCCATTTGCTTTTCACAGTCAATTGGCCGTGGTGGTTCTGAAGCAGCAAACAACTTCCTCAGTCCAGATCAAATTGTTCTAATCCCAGATGGATGTCTGATTCAGGGGGAACATGAGGGAGAGGGTGTGGTGAGAGAGATGTTCTGGCATATCAATGACATCTTTATATAGTCACACATTTCACAAAGGAATTCACTCCATTTCATTCAATCGAATTTTTCCTATTTTCCAAGTGTGCGGGTTTGGACTTGTTCTCTGGGTGCTCAGTTTTCCTGCCAGAACCAGCACCTTGAAGGAGCTGTAGCTATATCCCAGAAGGAGAGAGAGGAGAGAGAAAGAGGAAGAATGGCCACCGGCCCGGCAGGAATAAAGACACATAATCATCGTGCTTTTACTCAGAAGTCAATGAGTCAGTTACAGCAGGCTCCGGGGACGTTCTCATGAGCCTCCTGGCCCCCCCCGGCCTCCCGAGGATGAGTCAGTTACAGCAGGCTCCGGGGACGTTCTCATGAGCCTCCTGGCCCCCCCGGCCTCCCGAGGTCAGCTACTGGTCGTCTGTGAACGTTCTAAACCTTCAAAACTGTCTAATCATCGGAGGCTGGGGACCCGGCGTGCCGCTGGGCTCTATCTTGAGACCCTTCCAGAATGTCGTTCTGCATCCCAATCAGCAGCCACACAATATAAATGTCACTGTCACTGAGGAACGCAATCTGTTTCTTCTGTTCTGCATGGCAGGCGGCGTGACGCGGCGCATATATGCCCAAACCAGCTGTGAGAGGCAGATATTAAAAAGCCGCAGAGGGAAACAATTTACACAGACTCATAAATTAAGCGGTGGCGGAATAATGCATTTTATTTCCGAGGCAGGGGGGCACGGCAGCCGGGCGGCGAGTCAGAGAGGCACAGGCACTGGTGTCACCACCACCAAAGCCGGCGGCACCTGTCGAGACGGTTGCTTAGTGACACTTAGTGACACTTATGAGTGCACTGGGAAAAACGTTCATTATGTTGAAGGCTTTGGCCTAAATACCAAGGTATTTCTCTCTCAGTCTGTCTCTCTCTCTCTCTGTCTCTCTGTCTCTCTGTCTCTCTGTCTCTCTCTCTCTCTGTCTCTCTGTCTCTCTCTGTCTCTCTCTCTCTCTGTCTCTCTCTCTCTCTCTCTGTCTCTCTCTCTCTCTCTGTCTCTCTCTGTCTCTGCATCCCTCCCCCCTCTCTCTCTTTCTTTCTTTCTCTCTCTGTCTCTGCATCCCTCCCCCTCTCTCTCTTTCTGTTCCTGTCTCTCATTACCCTAAGAATGAAAGAATGAGTGGAGTGGGGCTGTGAACACAATGGGAACTACGGACATTAGCATGTGATTACGGAGCTGGAACACATGTACACGTATTCAACAAAGTGTCTTTGATCAATGCTGCTTACATAAAGGGATATTCAACATGAGCCACGCTGTAGAATCTACTTCTCATTACTATTTTAATACAACTCACATACAGAAAGGCTTTTATAAGAACCTACATCATATCTGAAAGAAATAATAACATTTTGTTTTCTGAATAAATAATTATGCCCTGACTTACTAAGGATTGAGGGCAATATGGGAGGAGACACTTTGCCAGGTATAAGTGACAGCAGGGTCGTATTCATTAGAGCACACCGTAACAAAGTGTTTTAAAATGGAACATTTAAACAAGAGTTCCTTATTACCCCAGGTTGAGGTAGTCGCTCCCTGTTTTCTTCCTTTTGCTGTATGTGTGATACGACCCAGATCTCACACCTCCTCAATGATTATACAACACTATAAGAAGCTGCTTTAAATAACACAATATAAACTCAGTAAAGAGGATAACCACGTTTAATTTGTTCTGGCCCAGAATTGGTTTGCATTACTATTCAATGTTTCATCAAATAATAGCTTTATATATATACAGTGGGGCAAAAAAGTATTTAGTCAGCCACCAATTGTGCAAGTTCTCCCACTTAAAAAGATGAGAGAGGCCTGTAATTTTCATCATAGGTACACTTCAACTATGACAGACAAAACGAGAAAAAAAAATCCAGAAAATCACATTGTAGGATTTTTAATGAATTTATTTGCAAATTATGGTGGAAAATAAGTATTTGGTCAATAACAAAAGTTTATCTCAATACTTTGTTATATACCCTTTGTTGGCAATGACAGAGGTCAAACGTTTTCTGTAAGTCTTCACAAGGTTTTCACACACTGTTGCTGGTATTTTGGCCCATTCCTCCATGCAGATCTCCTCTAGAGCAGTGATGTTTTGGGGCTGTTGCTGGGCAACACAGACTTTCAACTCCCTCCAAAGATTTTCTATGGGGTTGAGATCTGGAGACTGGCTAGGCCACTCCAGGACCTTGAAATGCTTTTTACGAAGCCACTCCTTCGTTGCCCGGGCGGTGTGTTTGGGATCATTGTCATGCTGAAAGACCCAGCCACGTTTCATCTTCAATGCCCTTGCTGATGGAAGGAGGTTTTCACTCAAAATCTCACAATACATGGCCCCATTCATTCTTTCCTTTACACGGATCAGTCGTCCTGGTCCCTTTGCAGAAAAACAGCCCCAAAGCATGATGTTTCCACCCCCATGCTTCACAGTAGGTAGGGTGTTCTTTGGATGCAACTCAGCATTCTTTGTCCTCCAAACACGACGAGTTGAGTTTTTACCAAAAAGTTATATTTTGGTTTCATCTGACCATATGACATTCTCCCAATCTTCTTCTGGATCATCCAAATGCTCTCTAGCAAACTTCAGACGGGCCTGGATGTCACGTTCCTGACCTGTTTTCTGTTAATTTTGTATGTGTTTAGTTGGTCAGGGCGTGAGTTGGGGTGGGCATTCTATGTTTTGTGTTTCTATGTTTAGGTTAGGTGTAATTAGCCTTATATGGTTCTCAATCAGGGACAGGTGTTTGACGTTTCCTCTGATTGCGAACCATATAAAGGTAGGCTGTTCACACTGTTTGTTTGTGGGTGATTGTCTTCCGTGTCTGTGTATGTTGCACCATACGGGACTGTTTCGGTTTGTTCGTTCGTTTGTTGTAGTCTGTACCTGTTCGTGCGTTCTTCGTGTTATATGTAAGTTCTCATGTTTTAGGTCAGTCTACGTTCGTTTGTTATTTTGTAGTTTGTTGAAGTCTTTTCTTTAATAAACTTCATTATGTCAAATTATCACGCTGCGCTTTGGTCCAATCCCTACTCCTCCTCTTCGGACGAAGAGGAGGAGGACAACCGTTACAGAATCACCCACCAACCATGGAGCAAGCAGCGTGAGAGGAACCAGCAACAGCGGCAAAGAAACCAGGACTCGTGGACATGGGAGGATGTTTTGGACGGCAAGGGTTGCTACACATGGGAGGAGATCCGAGCTGGAAGAGATCGCCTCCCATGGGAACAGCTGGAGGCGATTAGGAGAGCAGAGGCAACCGGAGAGAGGAACCGGAGTTATGAGGGTACGCGACTAGCAAGGAAGCCTGTGAGTAAACCCCAAAAATTTCTTGGGGGGGGGGGGGGCTAAGAGGGAGAGTGGCGAAGTCAGGTAGGAGACCTGCGCCTACTCCCTGTACTTACCGTGGAGAGCGAGAGTACGGGCAGACACCGTGTTACGCAGTAGAGCGCAGGGTGTCTCCTGTACGTGTGCATAGCCCGGTGCGGGTTATTCCACCTCCCCGCACTGGCAGGGCTAGATTGAGTATTGAGCCGGATGTCATGAAGCCGGTCCTACATATCTGGCCACCAGTACGTCTCCTCGGGCCGGCTTACATGGCACCAGCCTTACGCATGGTGTCCCCGGTTCGCCTACATAGCCCGGTGCGGGTTATTCCACCTCCCCGCACTGGTCGGGCGACGGGGAGCATACAACCAGGTAAGGTTGGGCAGGCTCAGTGCTCAAGGGAGCCAGTACGCCTGCACGGTCCGGTATTTCCGGCGCCACCTCCCCGCTCCAGTCCAGTACCACCAGTGCCTAAACCACGCACCAGGCTTCCAGTGCGTCTCCAGAGCCCTGTTCCTCCTCCACGCACTAGCCCTATGGTGCGTGTCTTCAGCCCAGTACCACCAGTGCCTTCACCACGCACCAAGCCTCCTGTGCGTCTCCAGAGCCCTGTACGCACTGTTCCTTCTCCCCGTACTCGCCCTGATGTGCGTGCCCTCAGCCCGGTAACACCAGTCCCGGTACCACGCACCAGGCCTATAGTACGCCTTGAGAGTCCAGTGTGCCCTGTTGTTGTTCCCCGCACTAGCCTGAAGGTGCGTGTCCTTAGCCCGGTACCTCCAGTTCCGGTACCACGCACCAGGCCTACAGTGCGTCTCAGCCGGCCAGAGTCTGCCGTCTGCCAAGCGGCGCCTGAACTGCCCGTCTGCCCAACGCCGTCTGAACTGCCCGTCTGCCCAACACCGTCTGAACTGTCCGTCTGCCAAGCGCCGCATGAACTGCCCGTCGGTACTGAGCCTTCAAAGCCGCCCGTCTGCCATGAGCCTTCAAAGCCGCCCGTCTGCCATGAGCCTTCAGAGCCGTCCGCCAGACAGGAGCCGCTAGAGCCTTCCGCCAGACAGGAGCCGCTAGAGCCTTCCGCCAGACAGGAGCCGCTAGAGCCTTCCGCCAGACAGGGGCCGCTAGAGCCTTCCGCCAGACAGGATCAGCCAGAGCCTTCCGCCAGACAGGATCAGCCAGAGCCTTCCGCCAGACAGGATCAGCCAGAGCCGTCAGCGAGCCATGACCAGCCAGAGCCGTCAGCGAGCCATGACCAGCCAGAGCCGTCAGCGAGCCATGACCAGCCAGAGCCGTCATCCAGCCATGACCAGCCAGAGCCGTCATCCAGCCATGACCAGCCAGAGCCGTCATCCAGCCATGACCAGCCAGAGCCGTCATCCAGCCATGACCAGCCAGAGCCGTCATCCAGCCATGACCCGCCAGAGCCGTCATCCAGCCATGACCCGCCAGAGCCGTCATCCAGCCATGACCCGCCAGAGCCGTCATCCAGCCAGGATCCGCCAGAGCCGTCATCCAGCCAGGATCCGCCAGAGCCGTCATCCAGCCAGGATCCGCCAGAGCCGTTATCCAGCCCGGAGCTGCCGTCCCTCAGTCCGGAGCTGCCGTCCCTCAGTCCGGAGCTGCCGTCCCTCAGTCTGGTGATGCCCCTTAGTCTGGTGATGCCCCTTAGTTTAGGTGGGTTTATTTGGAGGGTGGTCATTGAGAGGGGGATACGAAAGCGGGGATTGACTATGGTGGGATGGGGACCACGCCCAGAGCCTGAGCCGCCACCGTGGACAGATGCCCACCCAGACCCTCCCCTAGACTTTTGGTGGTGCGTCCGGAGTTCGCACCTTGAGGGGGGGTTCTGTCACGTTCCTGACCTGTTTTCTGTTAATTTTGTATGTGTTTAGTTGGTCAGGGCGTGAGTTGGGGTGGGCATTCTATGTTTTGTGTTTCTATGTTTAGGTCAGGTGTAATTAGCCTTATATGGTTCTCAATCAGGGACAGGTGTTTGACGTTTCCTCTGATTGCGAACCATATAAAGGTAGGCTGTTCACACTGTTTGTTTGTGGGTGATTGTCTTCCGTGTCTGTGTATGTTGCACCATACGGGACTGTTTCGGTTTGTTCGTTCGTTTGTTGTAGTCTGTACCTGTTCGTGCGTTCTTCGTGTTATATGTAAGTTCTCATGTTTTAGGTCAGTCTACGTTCGTTTGTTATTTTGTAGTTTGTTGAAGTGTTTTCGGGTTTCGTCTTTTCTTTAATAAACTTCATTATGTCAAATTATCACGCTGCGCTTTGGTCCAATCCCTACTCCTCCTCTTCGGACGAAGAGGAGGAGGACAACCGTTACACTGGACATGTACTGGCTTAAGCAGGGGGACACGTCTGGCACTGCAGGATTTTAGTCCCTGGCGGCGTAGTGTGTTACTGATGGTAGGCTTTGTTACTTTGGTCCCAGCTCTCTGCAGGTCATTCACTAGGTCCCCCCGTGTGGTTCTGGGATTTTTGCTCACCGTTCTTGTGATCATTTTGACCCCACGGGGTGAGATCTTGCGTGGAGCCCCAGATCGAGGGAGATTATCAGTGGTCTTGTATGTCTTCCATTTCCTAATAATTGCTCCCACAGTTGATTTCTTCAAACCAAGCTGCTTACCTATTGCAGATTCAGTCTTCCCAGCCTGGTGCAGGTCTACAATTTTGTTTCTGGTGTCCTTTGACAGCTCTTTGGTCTTGGCCATAGTGGAGTTTGGAGTGTGACTGTTTGAGGTTGTGGACAGGTGTCTTTTATACTGATAACAAGTTCAAACAGGTGCCATTAATACAGGTAACGAGTGGAGGACAGAGGAGCCTCTTAAAGAAGAAGTTACAGGTCTGTGAGAGCCAGAAATCTTGCTTGTTTGTAGGTGATCAAATACTTATTTTCCACTATAATTTGCAAATAAATTCATTAAAAATCCTACAATGTGATTTTCTGGATTTTTTTTTCTCATTTTGTCTGTCATGGTTGAAGTGTACCTATGATGAAAATTACAGGCCTCTCTCATCTTTTTAAGTGGGAGAACTTGCACAATTGGTGGCTGACTAAATACTTTTTTGCCCCACTGTATATATATATATATACCTACAGGGGTCCTACATTTCCAAATCAAATGGTTAAAATGATACATTTGATGACCATCTCAAAACACCATATTTTAGCTCAGAAGATATTGTGATCTAAGGGCTTAGACGTACAGGGGTTTAAGGTGCTTGCTCCCCTGTCACTTCCTTGTTTACCATAGTTGTTTACCAGGATTGGTCATGATATAAGGGAGATCTACGGCAGACACTGTGGTTTGTTTGAGCGAATCCGCTGTCCTAGACTTAGATCCTTGCAGCTCTCAGGAATCCCAGCACAACTCTTTAAGTTGCCGCCATTCTCCTTTGCGAGGCAGGGGACAGGGAACATCAACGGCGATTAAAAAAAACACACTAGTGATGGATGGACATATTGATGGACATTGACATTTTGTACTGTATTTGTAAGGCAATGAAAACCTACTGCCTTTTGGCACATGTTTATTAAGTATTTTTTACTGTTCCTGTCACGCCCTGACCATAGAGAGCCTTTTATTCTCTATGTTGGTTAGGTCGGGGTGTGACTAGGGTGGGTGATCTAGTGTGTTTATATCTATGTTGGCCTGGGATGGTTCCCAATCAGAGCCAGCTGTTTATCGTTGTCTCTGATTGGGGATCATATTTAGGCAGCCATTTCCCCACTGGTTTTTGTGGGATCTTGTTTTGAGTTAGTGCATGTAGCACCTCTTATGTTACGGTCCGTTGTTTTTTTTTTTTTTTTTTTTTGTAAGTTTCAAGAAATAAAGATGTGGAACTCAGAGCTCGCTGCGCCTTGGTCCGTCTCTACACACGGCCGTGACAGTTGAGTTAGGCCACAGTCAAATCCGTCGATTTTACTTAACCGTGGGAAAAGCAGACATTAGATAAACACTGTACCACAATGTGACTTTGATTGAACTGAGACTGAAGAAGGGAAAGAACTGTTGGAAATGAGAATGAATAGACTGGTAGTGGGTACATTCCTCTCTGCCCTGTGCATCTGTGACCATCATTTGAGATAATGACGGCATCCCAGTAGGACCAATCAGTGCGAAGTGAATCAGAATTGATTTAGTGCATTAATTACCGGCTAGTGTAACGGACAATATTTTACAAACTGATAAGCAAAAGACGCACCAAGGGATGGTTTTGATGAATAGCGAGAGTTCAGTGCACGGGGCACGTTTACGGTCGTAGGTTTTAATTTAACGGTAATCACTTTCAGGCGCCTGTAGGAGCAGCAAGGGTTTAATTTCACCTCAGGGGCCCCTGCTCTGCACTTTGTCTGATGTGATCAGGCAGACACACAGATACATACACACCTAAGGGGGCTGGTGGGAGTAGCTATAGGAGGACAGGTTAATTGTAATGGCTGGAATGGAATAAATGGAATGGTATGAAACACATCAAATATATTACTCCAGTTTTACTCCAGTCCAATACTTCCTGTCACGTTCATTATAGTGATGAGACCAAAGCGCAGCGTGATTTGAGTACATCTTCTTTAATGAAGAAAGAACACTGAACTAACTATACAAAAACAACAAAACGAATGTGCAGCTATATAATAATAGTGCTGACAGGCAACTAACCATAGACAATCACCCACGAAATACTCAAGGAATATGGCTGCCTAAATATGGTTCCCAATCAGAGACAACGATAAACAGCTGCCTCTAATTGAGAACCAATCTAGGCAACCATAGACATAGACTAGTAGACTAGTCACAACCCCATAAACATACAAAAACCCTAGACAGGACAAAAAACATATATCACCCTTGTCACACCCTGACCTAACCAACAATAATAAAGAAAACAAAGAATACTAAGGTCAGGGCGTGACAATTCCATTGCAGACATTACAATGAACCTATCCTCCTATAGTTCCTTCCACCAGCCTCCACTGACACAAGGTTCAGTTCTAATGGGGCCAACAGGTCACCACATCATCTCTATCAGGTTCAGTTCTAATGGGCCAACAGGTCACCACATCATCTCTATCAGGTTCAGCTCTAATGGGGCCAACAGGTCACCACAGCATCTCTATCAGGTTCACCTCTAATGGGGCCAACAGGTCACCACATCATCTCTATCAGGTTCACCTCTAATGGGGCCAACAGGTCACCACATCATCTCTATCAGGTTCAGTTCTAATGGGGCCAACAGGTCACCACATCATCTCTATCAGGTTCACCTCTAATGGGGCCAACAGGTCACCACATCATCTCTATCAGGTTCAGTTCTAATGGGGCCAACAGGTCACCACATCATCTCTATCAGGTTCAGTTCTAATGGGGCCAACAGGTCACCACATCATCTCTATCAGGTTCAGTTCTAATGGGGCCAACAGGTCACCACATCATCTCTATCAGGTTCAGTTCTAATGGGGCCAACAGGTCACCACATCATCTCTATCAGGTTCAGCTCTAATGGGGCCAAAAGGTCAACACAGCTTGGAGGTCAGGAGACCCACAGACCCCCGTAATGAGCATCAGCACAGCAAATTAAGAAACACCCCGGGGAGTGTACACTCACATACTGCACACTCACATACTGCACACATACATACTGCACACCCACATACTGCACACCCACATACTGCACACTCACATACTGCACACATACATACTGCACACTCACATACTGCACACTCACATACTGCACACATACATACTGCACACCCACATACTGCACACCCACATACTGCACACATACATACTGCACACTCACATACTGCACACATACATACTGCACACCCAGATACTGCACACCCACATACTGCACACCCACATACTGCACACACACATACTGCACACTCACATACTGCACACTCACATAGTGCACACAAACATACTGCACACTCACATACTGCACACACACATACTGCACACCCACATACTGCACACCCACATACTGCACACTCACATACTGCACACACACATACTGCACACCCACATACTGCACACCCACATACTGCACACTCACATACTGCACACCCACATACTGCACACACACATACTGCACACACATACTGCACACCCACATACTGCACACTCACATACTGCACACCCACATACTGCACACTCACATACTGTACACACACATACTGCACACACACACATACTGCACACTCACATACTGCACACCCACATACTGCACACCCACATACTGCACACTCACATACTGCACACTCACATACTGCACACCCACATACTGCACACCCACATACTGCACACACACATACTACACACCCACATACTGCACACACACATACTGCACACTCACATACTGCACACATACATACTGCACACATACATACTACAGACACCCATACTTCACACCCACATACTGCACACTCACATACTGCTCACACACATTCTTCACACACACATACTGCAGACACACATACTGCACACTCACATACTGCACACTCACATCCACATACTGCACACTCACATACTGCACACCCACATACTGCACACACACATTCTTCACACCCACTTACTGCACACACGCATACTGCACACACACATACTTCACACTCACATACTGCACACACACATACTTCACACACACATACTGCACACACACACATACTGCACACACACATACTGCACACACACATACTGCACACACACATACTGCACACACACATACTTCACACCCACATACTGCACACACCCATACTGCACACACACACATACTGCACATACACATACTGCACACACACATACTGCACACCCACATACTGCACACACACACATACTGTACACACACATACTCCATTTTAGACAGCTCGTCCCAGTGGTATTGACAATGTGCATTGACTCCTCCAACCAATCTATAGTAAAGGCCCAGTGCAGTCAAAAATGTGATTCACCTGTGTTTTGTATGTATATTTCCATACAATGAGGTTGGAATAATAACTGTGAAATTTATAATAATGTATTTTTAGTATAAGTGCTGTTTGAAACGAAAGCCTGAAAATCCTCCCTTCATTGTTTTTATTTATTTAACTAGGCAAGTCAGTTCAGAACAAATTCTTATTTTCAATGACGGCCTAAGCACAGTGGGTTAACTGCCTTGTTCAGGGGCAGAACAACAGGTTTTTACCTTGCAGGCTCTGGGATTCGATGTAGCAACCATTGGGTTACTGGCCCAATGCTCTAACCACTAGGCTACCTGCCGACCCGAAGTGATTTGATATTGAGATGAAAAGGGCTGCATTGGCCCTTTAACATCAGCAGTTTCTATCCAGATGAGTCACTGTGATAATGATATGACTGTGGTTCTGCTCCTAGATATGTTTCATGGAGACAAGGTATTGAGATGATTGACAGGAATAACATTTAGTTGTTATGTAGCCATCGTTGTTAACGTGCTGCTAACGTGCACTGCATAATGTGTAGGAAGGCTGGTTTCCTCACGGCCAACGGTTTGACTAGTCAATAAGATGGGAGGCTGTTGCATTGTAATGTTGTCTGTCTGGTTGTCCCTCTGTCCGGGTTGATGTCATTCCCCCAGGCCCTTCAGGACAGAAACACCAACACACAGGGTAGTATAGGGACATCCACACTGACAGGGATCAGGACAATGTCAGAATCACTGCATCTCAACACTTCGAAACCAACTCCCAGATCAACTCATTGATGCATGGAACTTTGCCATCCAGACCTGGGCCAAAAGAGTTACTCATTTTACTGTAATATTTATTTTGTTTTTTAATTAGTCACAAATAAAACGTATGTTATGTCATTATTTCATTTGAGTACACCTGTAGGCCTATTGTATCGGTGGTCAATGTAGCCTCAGAGGACACAACCCCAATCATGATCTGGAAACCTTCCATGGTTTTTCTCATATTGAGGTCATGGAAGATTACCCGAGCGAAGTTAAGTCTTGATGTCGAGTGTTGATGAGGTCATGCCCATCTCACTCCTAGTGCCACCGCTCCACTACTGTGTTGTCCTCTATCCTCCTCTGTTTTTTTCTCTTTCTACATGTTGTATGGCAGACATGGTCAAACACTTCAATGTGAACAGGGGCTGAAATACAGAGTGCACACACATATTCCACCAGACTACACTGAAGAGAGAGAGGAGGGGGGAGACAGATAGAGAGAGAGAGAGAGGGGGGGGGGACAGAGAGAGAGAGAGGAGACAGATAGAGAGAGAGAGGGGGGGGGGGCGACAGAGAGAGAGAGAGAGAGAGGGGGGAGAGAGATACGCAGAGAGAGAGAGAGAGAGAGAGAGAGAGAGAGAGAGAGAGAGAGAGAGAGAGAGAGTGCTATACAAATTGATGGAACGTGGTGCTGGGGAAAAACATACGACATTATAAAATCCATTTACACAAAAAAACACATTTCTTTCCACAGGGCCGTGGGTTGAGACGGGATGCAGCTTAAGCCCCACCCTCTTAAACATATATATCAACGTATTGGCGAGTGCACTAGAACAGTCTGCAGCACCCGGCCTCACCCTACTAGAATCTGAAGTCAAATGTCTACTGTTTGCTGATGATCTGGTGCTTCTGTCTCTGACCAAGGACGGCCTACAGCAGCACCTAGATCTTCTGCACAGATTCTGCCAGACCTGGGCCCTGACAGTAAATCTCAGTAAGACAAAAATAATGGTGTTCCAAAAAAGGTCCAGTCGCCAGGACCACAAATACAAATTCCATCTAGACACCGTTTCCCTAGAGCACACAAAAAACGATACATACCTTGGCCTAGACTTCAGCGCCACAGGTAACTTCCACTAAACTGTGAACGAGCTGAGACAAGGCAAGAAGGGCCTTCTATGCCATCAAAAGGAACATAACATTTTACATACCAGTTAAGATCTGGCTAAAAATACTTGAATCAGTTATAGAACACATCGCCCTTTATGGCTATGAGGTCTGTGGTCCGCTCACCAACCAAGAATTCACAAAATCGTACAAACAACAAATTGAGACTCTGCATGCAGAATTATGTAAAAAAATCCTTTGTGTACAACCCAGAACACCAAATAATGAAAGCAGAGCAGAATTAGGCCAATACCCGCTAATGATCAAAATTCAGAAAATAGACGTTAAATTCTACAACCACCTAAAAGGAAGCGATTCCCAAACCTTCCATAACAAAGCCATCACCTACAGAGAGATGAACCTGGAGAAGAGTCCCCTAAGCAAGCTGGTCCTGGGGGTCTGTTCACAAACACAAACAGACCCTAATTGTGTTGCTGTCCTGGGGCTCTGTGGGGTGTGTTTGTGTTTGTGTTTGTGAACAGAGCCCCAGGACAGCAACACAATTAGACACAACCAAATCATGAGAAAACAAAAAGACCTGTTGCCACAAGAAAAGGGCAACCAGTGAAGAACAAACACCATTGTAAATACTACCCATATTTATGTTCATTTATTTTCCATTTTGTACTTTAACTATTTGCACATCGTTACAACACTGTATATAGACATAATATGACATATTAATAGACATAATGCGACAGAAAATGACATATGAAACTCTGAAAGATGGCGCCGGGGGGGGTTGTTGTTTTATTGGCTCTTAACCAACCGTGCTATTTTGTTTGTTTTTTCACATTGTTTGTAACTTATTTTGTACATAATGTTGCTACCGTCTCCCGTGACCTAAAAGAGCTTGTGGACATTAGAACTGCAATTTCTCACCTCGAATTGGACAAAGAATTTTTCTTTAATGAGTCGGATGGGAAGGATATACTCCAAACACACAAATAGGCCCTCATCCACTTCATTTGATGGAGAAAGAAACCGAGATTTCGTGGAAAGAGATAGGGGTGCCATGTGAGGATCAGGAGATGAGTGGCTAATCTGCCTTTGCCATCCATACTGCTAGCTAACGTTCAATCGCTGGAAAATAAATGGGACAAACTGAAAGCACATATATCCCACCAATTAAACATTAAAAACTGTAATATCTTATGTTTCACCTAGTCGACGGGACATTAAAAACTGTAATATCTTATGTTTCACCTAGTCGTGACTGAACGCCGATATTCATAACATACAGCTGGCGGGTTATACAATCTATCGGCAGGATAGAACAGCAGCCTCTGGTAAGACACGGGGCGAGGGCCTATGCATATTTGTAAACAACAGCTGGTGCTCGATATCTAAGGAAGTCACAAGATTTTGCTCGCCTGAGGTAGAGTATCTCACGAAAAGCTGTAGACCACACTATCTACATAGAGTTTCATCTGTATTTTTAGTAGCTGTCTACATACCACCACAGACCGTTGCTGGCACTAACACCGCACTCAATGAGCTATATATGGCCATAAGCAAACAAGAAAACGCTCATCCAGAGGTGGCGCTCCTAGTGGCCGGGGACATTAATGCAGGGAAACTTAAATCAGGTTTACCTAATTTCAATCAGCATGTTAAATGTGCAGTCAGAGGGAAAAAACTCTAGACCACCTTTACTCCACACACAGAGATGCGTACAATGCTCTCCCTCGCACTCTATTTAGCAAATCTGACTATTATTCTATCCTCCTGATTCCTGCTTACAAGCAAAAATTTAAGCAGGCAGCACCAGTGACTCGGTCTATAAAAAAAATGGTCAGATGAAGCAGATGCTAAACTACAGGACTGTTTTGCTAGCACAGACTGGAATATGTTCCGGGATTCTTCCGATGGCATTGAGGAGTACACCACATCAGTCACTGGCTTCGTCAATAAGTGCATCGATCGTCCCCACAGTGACTGTACGTACACACCCTAACCAGAAGCCATGGATTACAGGCAACATTCACACTGAGTTAAAGGGTAGAGCTGCAACTTTCAAGGAGCGGGACTCGAACCCGGAAGCTTACAAGAAATCCTGCTATGCCCGCCGACGAACGATCAAACAGGCAAAGCATCAATACAGGTCTAAGATCGAATTGTACTACACCGGCTCCGACGCTCGTCAGATGTGGCAGGGCTTGCAAAGTATTACAGATTACAAAGGGAAGCACAGCCGAGAGCTGCCCAGTGACACGAGCCTACTAGACGAGCTAAAAAAGGCAAGTAACACTGAAACATGCATGAGAGCATCAGCTGTTCTGGACGACTGTGATCACGCTCTCCGCAGCCGATGTGAGTAAGACCTTTAAACAGTTCAACATTCACAAGGCCGCAGGGCCAGACGGATGACCAGGACGTGTACTCCAAGCATGCGCTGACCAACTGGCAAATATCTTCACTGACATTTTCAACCTCTCCCTGACTGTAATACCAACATGTTTCAAGCAGACCACCTTAGTCCATGTTCCCAAGAAAACTAAGGTAACCTGCCTAAATAACTACCGACCTGTAGCACTCACGTCTGTAGTCATGAAATGCTTTCAAAGGCTGGTCATGGCTCACATCAACACCATTATTCCAGAAACTCTAGACCCTGTCACGTCTTCTTCTGCTTCTCCCTTCCGGCGTACGGCGTCGCCAGAATACTAACCACCGGTCCTTGGATTCATCATTACGCGCACCTGTTAATCATTATGATTCACACTTGGACTTCATTACCTTCATCATTTCCTGCCCTTTATATGTCCCTCCCTTTTGTTTTCTCACCAGTTGGTATTGTTCTTGTTTACCGGCGTGTAGCCTTATGGAATTGTCTCATTACTGGTTTTGTTGTTTTATTAAACGTTTCACCTGCACCTGCTTCCCGACTCACAGCTCCGTTATTACAGACCCACTCCAATTTGCATACGGCCCAAACAGATCCACAGATGATGCAATCTCTATTGCACTCCACAGTGACCTTTCACACCTGCACAAAAGGAACACCTATGTGAGAATGCTATTCATTGACTACAGCTCAGCATTCAACACCATAGTGCCCTCAAAGTTCATCACTAAGCTAAGGACCCTGGGACTAAACACCTCCCTCTGCAACTGGATCCTGGACTTCCTGACAGGCCGCCCCCAGGTGGTAAGGGTAGGTAACAACACATCCGCCATGCTGATCCTCAACACGGGAGCCCCGCAGGGGTGCGTGCTCAGTCCCCTCATGTACTCCCTGTTCACTCATGACTGCACGGCCAGGCATGACTCCAACACCATCATTAAGTTTGCTGATAACACAACAGTGGTAGGCTTGATCACCGACAACGATGAGACAGCCTATAGGGTGCAGGTCAGAGACCTGACAGTGTGGTGCAAGGACAACAACCTCTCCCTCAACGTGATCAAGACAAAGGAGATGATTGTGGACTACAGGAAAAGGAGGACCAAGCACGCCCCCATTCTCATCGACGGGGCTGCAGTGGAGCAGGTTGAGAGCTTCAAGTTCCTTGGCGTCCACATCACCAACAAACTAAAATGGTCCAAGCACACCAAGACAGTCGTGAAGAGGGCATGACAAAACCTATTCCCTCTCAGGAGACTGAAAAGATTTGGCATGGGTCCTCAGCTCCTCAAAAGGTTTTACAGCTGCACCATCGAGAGCATCCTGGCTGGTTGCATCACTGCCTGGTATGGCAACTGCTCGGCCTCCGACCAGACTATTTGCATTGCCCCCCCCACCCCCTCTTCTATGCTCCTGCTACTCTCTATTATTATCTATGCATAGTCACTTTAATAACTCTACCTACATGTACATATTACCTCAATTACCTCAACCCCAGTGCCCCCGCACATTGACTCTGTACCAGTACCCCCTGTATGTAGCCCCGCTATTGTTATTTACTGCTGCTCTTTAATTATTTGTTATTCTTATCTTTTACTTTTTATTGTTATTTTCCTAAAACTGCATTGTTGGTTAAGGGCTTGTAAGTAAGCATTTCACTGTAAGGTCTACAGCTGTTGTATTCTGCACATGTGACAAATACAATTTGATTTGATTTGATTTAATATGACATTTGTAATGTATTCATTATTTTGGAACTTCTGTGAGCGTAATGTTCACTGTTCATTTTTATAGTTTTTTTTCACTTTTGTTTATTATGTACTTCGCTTGCTTTGGCAATGTTAACATATGTTTCCCATGCCAATAAAGCCCTTAAATTGAAATTGAGCGAGCGAGAGAGAGAGAGAGAGAGAGAGAGAGAGAGAGAGAGAGAGAGAGAGAGAGAGAGAGAGAGAGAGAGAGAGAGAGAGAGAAAAAGAACGAACAAAAGAAAGAGAAAACACTGTTTTGAAGAAGGAGCAATTCCCCCGTTTCCTTCCTCTCCTCATCAGCATTCATCTCCTCACAAATAATCACCAAGAACAATGAAGCATAAGGAGCTCTATTTTATTCCCCTGGTGTTTATCCACTCATGCAACGAGAGGGAAGAGTATATAATCACCCAACCATTAACACGTTTAAGAATGGAGGGGGTCGTGCCACCATGCTATCTAGAGGAGGGGAGCCAGCGCTAACAAAGTGCTAATTTTGGCATATTATAAAGAGCTGTAATTATGCTAACGCTCGTGCGCCAAGGCTAACGCTAGCCTCCTGTGCCAGGCGACAGCCCCAGCCATTTATCCCTCATTCTGTCAGGGCAGAGGCTAACGAAACGTTAGCGTTAGCCCGGGAATGCTTAGACCCCCCTCGCTAATCATCGCTAATGCTAACTCCCCTCTTCAACCTCAGCCTCTCTGGTGCAGGTGGGGTTATTCTGTGAGAGGATTTTGCCTACACAATTTAGCGACACTGGAGCACATAATATCTTTGAGGAGAGAGAGAGGATAGAAGAGAGAAAGACTTTAGAAGAGAGGAGCAGAGGGGTCAATTGCTTTCACCCCCTTCTCTATCTGTCCTTTCTCTCTGGCGCGCTCTTGATTTAAATGAGTTCCCCCGGCGGTGCTCTGAGGTGGAGAGGGACGAGGGCTCTATTCAGACACACCCAGAGGGCAGAGCCCAGCTACTTACCCAGAGCCAGCGACCAAGATGACTTTGTATTGCTTTGGAGAACTACTCACAAAGGGAGCTAGAGTGGACATCAAGCTGACGGGGAATGGTGTTATGTAAGGCATTAAATGTGCAGTTGAAACACCAGCAGCATTGAGGGTCTGAGAGGGATATGAGGAAAAGGTAAGAGGAGTGGAAGGACAGCTACAGGAACAGGAATAGGAACAGGAACAGATGAGTAGAGAGGAAATGGAGGGAGATTGTTCCTTCTTCAAAGCATTGTTTTCTCTTTCTCTCTCTCTCTGTCTCTCTCTCTGTCTCTCTCTCTCTCTCTCTCTCTCTCTCTCTCTCTCTCCCTCTCTCTCTCTCTCTGTCTCTCTCTGTCTCTCTCTCTCTCTCTCTCTCTCTCTCTCTCTCTCTCTCTCTCTCTCTCTCTCTCTCTCTCTCTCTCACCTTCCTGGATCATAATTGTGGAGGCACATTAGCACTCAGCGAGGGGAGCCACGTTGACATGGGCTGTGTGTGATTAGTGCTGGGAGTCTCTCCTTCTCTCCCTCCTTCCCTTTCTCTCTCCTGGGCTGGTATTCTCTCCTGTTCTCCTGAGATAAAACCATGTAAAGAGTCTGTCTGTCTCAGTCGTGTGTGTATGTGTGTGTGTGTGTGTGTGTGTGTGTGTGTGTGTGTGTGTGTGTGTGTGTGTGTGTGTATGTGTTAGTGCGTGTGTGTGTGTGTGTGAGTGGGTAGCTGGTGCCTGTGGGAGAGGGGATGTGTGGAGTGGAGTGTGTGTGTGTGTGTGTGTGTGTGTGTGTGTGTGTGTGTGTGTGTGTGTGTGTGTGTGTGTGTGTGTGTGTGTGTGTGTGTGTGTGTGTGTGTGTGTGTGTGTGTGTGTGCGTGCGTGTGCGTGCGTGTGCATGCTTGCATGTGAGTGTGAGGGGGGAGTGGGTGCCTGTGAAAGAGAGGGTGGGTGGAGTGTGTGTGTGTATATATATATATAATATATATATATATATATATATATATATATATATATATATATATATATATATATATATATATCCGCATCCTGGATTGATCTGCGTTTATTGAAGAGTCAATCAGGCTAGGTGACATCATTAACAACCACTTGGCTACTTGACTCTACAGGGGAATGTGTCACTCCGACATCCTCTGGCTTCAGGAAGATATGAACAACAGCAGTCTCAAACTCTAGTCAGAGTGTACCCCTACAGTACAATAGACAGGTAGCAGGTAGAGGTGGGTCCTAACCACAGATCTAGCCCCAAACACAACATGAACCATGAGGGGGATGAAATAGTATCTGCTATAGGCCTCCCGAGTGGCGCAGCAGTCTAAGGCATCACTACAGATACGGGTTCGATCCCGGGCTGTGTCGCAGCCGGCCGCGACCGGGACACCCATGTGACGCAATTGGCCCAGCGTCGTCCGGGTTAGGGGAGGGTTTGGTCGACTGGGATGTCCTTGTCCCATCGCGCTCTAGCGACTCCTTGTGGCGGGCCGGGCCGGGCGCATGCACGCTGACTTCAGTCGCCAGCTGTACAGTGTTTCCTCCGCACATTGGTGCGGCTGGCTTCCGGGTTAAGCGATCAGTGTGTCAAGAAGCAGTGCGGCTTGGCAGGGTCGTGTTTCGGAGGACGCATGTCTCTCCACCTTCGCCTCTCCCGAGTCCGTAGGGGAGTTGCAACAATGGGACCAGACTAACTACCAATTAGACACGTAGGGGAGTTGCAATGATGGGACCAGACTAACCACCAATTAGACACGTAGGGGAGTTGCAACGATGGGACCAGACTAACTACCAATTAGACACGTAGGGGAGTTGCAACGATGGGACCAGACTAACTACCAATTAGACACGTAGGGGAGTTGCAACGATGGGACCAGACTAACTACCAATTAGACACGTAGGGGAGTTGCAACGATGGGACCAGACTAACCACCAATTAGACACGTAGGGGAGTTGCAACGATGGGACCAGACTAACCACCAATTAGACACGTAGGGGAGTTGCAACGATGGGACAAGACTAACTACCAATTAGACACGTAGGGGAGTTGCAACGATGGGACCAGACTAACTACCAATTAGACACGTAGGGGAGTTGCAACAATGGGACCGGACTAACCACCAATTAGACATCACGAAATTGGGGAGAAAAATGAGTAAAAAGTAAAAAAAAAAAAATGTCCATAAAAACAAAAATAATAATAATATCTGCTTTAACAGTGGTTCAGCCCAGACCAGGGGTGTCAAACTGAATGTGTGTCTTATTGGTTCAGCCCAGACCAGGGGTGTCAAACTGAATGTGTGTCTTATTGGTTCAGCCCAGACCAGGGGTGTCAAACTGAAAGTATGTCTTATTGGTTCAGCCCAGACCAGGGGTGTCAAACTGAATGTGTGTCTTATTGGTTCAGCCCAGACCAGGGGTGTCAAACTGAATGTGTGTCTTATTGGTTCAGCCCAGACCAGGGGTGTCAAACTGAAAGTATGTCTTATTGGTTCAGCCCAGACCAGGGGTGTCAAACTGAATGTGTGTCTTATTGGTTCAGCCCAGACCAGGGGTGTCAAACTGAATGTGTGTCTTATTGGTTCAGCCCAGACCAGGGGTGTCAAACTGAATGTGTGTCTTATTGGTTTAGCCCAGACCAGGGGTGTCAAACTGAATGTATGTCTTATTGGTTCAGCCCAGACCAGGGGTGTCAAACTGAATGTATGTCTTATTGGTTTAGCCCAGACCAGGGGTGTCAAACTGAATGTATGTCTTATTGGTTCAGCCCAGACCAGGGGTGTCAAACTGAATGTATGTTTTATTGGTTCAGCCCAGACCAGGGGTGTCAAACTGAATGTATGTCTTATTGAGAGATGTATCTCTCCTCTCCTCTCTCTCCTCTCTACCAATATGTATCTCTCCTCACTACCACCATGTATCTCTCCTCTCCTCTCTCTCCTCTCTACCACCATGTATCTCTCCTCTCCTCTCTCTCCTCACTACCACCATGTATCTCTCCTCTCTACCACCATGTATCTCTCCTCACTACCACCATGTATCTCTCCTCTCTACCACCATGTATCTCTCCTCTCTACCACCATGTATCTCTCCTCACTACCACCATGTATCTCTCCTCTCTACCACCATGTATCTCTCCTCTCTACCACCATGTATCTCTCCTCTCTACCACCATGTATCTCTCCTCACTACCACCATGTATCTCTCCTCACTACCACCATGTATCTCTCCTCTCTACCACCATGTATCTCTCCTCTCTACCACCATGTATCTCTCCTCTCTACCACCATGTATCTCTCCTCTCTACCACCATGTATCTCTCCTCACTACCACCATGTATCTCTCCTCACTACCACCATGTATCTCTCCTCTCTACCACCATGTATCTCTCCTCTCTACCACCATGTATCTCTCCTCACTACCACCATGTATCTCTCCTCTCTACCACCATGTATCTCTCCTCTCTACCACCATGTATCTCTCCTCACTACCACCATGTATCTCTCCTCTCTACCACCATGTATCTCCTCTCTACCACCATGTATCTCTCCTCTCTACCACCATGTATCTCTCCTCACTACCACCATGTATCTCTCCTCTCTACCACCATGTATCTCTCCTCACTACCACCATGTATCTCTCCTCACTACCACCATGTATCTCTCCTCTCCTCTCTCTCCTCACTACCACCATGTATCTCTCCTCTCTACCACCATGTATCTCTCCTCACTACCACCATGTATCTCTCCTCACTACCACCATGTATCTCTCCTCTCCTCTCTCTCCTCACTACCACCATGTATCTCTCCTCACTACCACCATGTATCTCTCCTCTCTACCACCATGTATCTCTCCATTCTACCACCATGTATCTCTCCTCTCTACCACCATGTATCTCTCCTCTCTACCACCATGTATCTCTCCTCTCTACCACCATGTATCTCTCCTCACTACCACCATGTATCTCTCCTCTCCTCTCTCTCCTCACTACCACCATGTATCTCTCCTCTCTACCACCATGTATCTCTCCTCACTACCACCATGTATCTCTCCTCTCCTCTCTCTCCTCTCTACCACCATGTATCTCTCCTCTCTACCACCATGTATCTCTCCTCACTACCACCATGTATCTCTCCTCTCCTCTCTCTCCTCACTACCACCATGTATCTCTCCTCTCTACCACCATGTATCTCTCCTCACTACCACCATGTATCTCTCCTCTCTACCACCATGTATCTCTCCTCTCTACCACCATGTATCTCTCCTCTCTACCACCTCTCTCTCCTACTACCACCATGTAGCTCTCCTCTACCACCATGTATCTCCTCTACTACCACCATGTATCTCTCCTCTCTACCACCATGTATCTCTCCTCTCACTACCACCATGTATCTCTCCTCTCTACCACCATGTATCTCTCCTCTCTACCACCATGTATCTCTCCTCTCTACCACCATGTATCTCTCCTCACTACCACCATGTATCTCTCCTCTCTACCACCATGTATCTCTCCTCTCTCTCCTCACTACCACCATGTATCTCTCCTCTCTACCACCATGTATCTCCCTCTCTACCACCATGTATCTCTCCTCTCTACCACCATGTATCTCTCCTCTCTACCACCATGTATCTCTCCTCTCTACCACCATGTATCTCTCCTCACTACCACCATGTATCTCTCCTCACTACCACCATGTATCTCTCCTCTCTACCACCATGTATCTCTCCTCTCTACCACCATGTATCTCTCCTCTCTACCACCATGTATCTCTCCTCACTACCACCATGTATCTCTCCTCTCTACCACCATGTATCTCTCCTCACTACCACCATGTATCTCTCCTCTCTACCACCATGTATCTCTCCTCACTACCACCATGTATCTCTCCTCACTACCACCATGTATCTCTCCTCTCTACCACCATGTATCTCTCCTCACTACCACCATGTATCTCTCCTCTCTACCACCATGTATCTCTCCTCACTACCACCATGTATCTCTCCTCTCTACCACCATGTATCTCTCCTCACTACCACCATGTATCTCTCCTCACTACCACCATGTATCTCTCCTCACTCTCCTCTCTACCACCATGTATCTCTCCTCACTACCACCATGTATCTCTCCTCTCTACCACCATGTATCTCTCCTCTCTACCACCATGTATCTCTCCTCTCTACCACCATGTATCTCTCCTCTCTACCACCATGTATCTCTCCTCACTACCACCATGTATCTCTCCTCTCTACCACCATGTATCTCTCTCCTACCACCATGTATCTCTCCTCATCTACCACCATGTATCTCTCCTCTCTACCACCATGTATCTCTCCTCTCCTATCTCTCCTCACTACCACCATGTATCTCTCCTCTCTACCACCATGTATCTCTCCTCTCTACCTAACCCCATGTATCTCTCCTCTCTACCACCATGTATCTCTCCTCTCTACCACCATGTATCTCTCCTCTCCTCTCTCTCCTCTCTCTCCTCACTACCACCATGTATCTCTCCTCTCTACCACCATGTATCTCTCCTCTCTACCACCATGTATCTCTCCTCTCTACCACCATGTATCTCTCCTCACTACCACCATGTATCTCTCCTCTCTACCACCATGTATCTCTCCTCATCTACCACCATGTATCTCTCCTCTCTACCACCATGTATCTCTCCTCTCTACACCATGTATCTCTCCTCCTACCACCATGTATCTCTCCTCTCTCCCCCCATGTATCTCTCCTCACTACCACCATGTATCTCTCCTCTCTCTCCTATCTCTCCTCTCTACCACCATGTATCTCTCCTCACTACCACCATGTATCTCTCCTCTCTACCACCATGTATCTCTCCTCTCTACCACCATGTATCTCTCCTCTCTACCACCATGTATCTCTCCTCTCTACCACCATGTATCTCTCCTCTCTACCACCATGTATCTCTCCTCTCTACCACCATGTATCTCTCCTCTCTACCACCATGTATCTCTCCTCTCTACCACCATGTATCTCTCCTCTCTACCACCATGTATCTCTCCTCTCTACCACCATGTATCTCTCCTCACTACCACCATGTATCTCTCCTCTCTACCACCATGTATCTCTCCTCTCTACCACCATGTATCTCTCCTCTCTCTCCTCTCTACCACCATGTATCTCTCCTCTCTACCACCATGTATCTCTCCTCTCTACCACCATGTATCTCTCCTCTCTACCACCATGTATCTCTCCTCTCTACCACCATGTATCTCTCCTCACTACCACCATGTATCTCTCCTCACTACCACCATGTATCTCTCCTCTCTACCACCATGTATCTCTCCTCTCTACCACCATGTATCTCTCCTCACTACCACCATGTATCTCTCCTCACTACCACCATGTATCTCTCCTCTCTACCTATCTCTCCTCTCTACCACCATGTATCTCTCCTCACTACCACCATGTATCTCTCCTCTCTCTCCTCTCTACCACCATGTATCTCTCCTCTCTCTCCTCACTACCACCATGTATCTCTCCTCACTACCACCATGTATCTCTCCTCTCTACCACCATGTATCTCTCCTCACTACCACCATGTATCTCTCCTCACTACCACCATGTATCTCTCCTCTTCTACACCATGTATCTCCCTCTCTCTCCTAACTACCCATGTATCTCTCCTCACTACCACCATGTATCTCTCCTCACTACCACCAGATGTATCTCTCCTCACTACACACCATGTAGCTCTCCTCTCTACCACCATGTATCTCTCCTCACTACCCACCATGTATCTCTCCTCACTACCACCATGTAATCTCTCCTCACTACCACCATGTATCTCTCCTCACTACCACCATGTATCTCTCCTCTCTACCACCATGTATCTCTCCTCTCTACCACCATGTATCTCTCCTCACTACCACCATGTATCTCTCCTCTCCTCTCTCTCCTCTCTCTCCTCACTACCACCATGTATCTCTCCTCTCTCTCCTCTCTACCACCATGTATCTCTCCTCTCCTCTCATCTTCATCTCTCTCTTCCTCTCTACCACCATGTATCTCTGCTCTCACTACCAACATGTATCTCTCCTCTCTACCACCATGTATCTCTCCTCTCTACCACCATGTATCTCTCCTCTCTACCACCATGTATCTCTCCTCTCTACCACCATGTATCTCTCCTCTCTACCACCATGTATCTCTCCTCTCTACCACCATGTATCTCTCCTCTCTACCACCATGTATCTCTCCTCTCTACCACCATGTATCTCTCCTCTCTACCACCATGTATCTCTCCTCACTACCAACATGTATCTCTCCTCACTACCACCATGTATCTCTCCTCTCTACCACCATGTATCTCTCCTCACTACCACCATGTATCTCTCCTCTCTACCACCATGTATCTCTCCTCTCTACCACCATGTATCTCTCCTCACTACCACCATGTATCTCTCCTCTCTACCACCATGTATCTCTCCATTCTACCACCATGTATCTCTCCTCACTACCACCATGTATCTCTCCTCTCTACCACCATGTATCTCTCCTCACTACCACCATGTATCA